>NW_019385007.1:254397-291219 GCF_000671375.1 Centruroides sculpturatus | reverse complement strand
TGTCAAAATTTCAAAGGAATCGGTAGGAACAAACGAACATTACATTTTTATTTATATAAATAGATAGATGATGATCCGCTTTAGTTCATTTTCACAGAAAAGCAAACTTATGGCGTCGTACTCGTAGCGCCATCTGTTGGACATAAAAGCCTTAACTTAGATTATATATTTTAATTTATATGAATGTTTAACGGAATAATATACAGCCTATGTCCACCCTGAAGTTCCATTCTAAATATTGGTGAAAGAATTTTTGAAATCGGATGAGTAGTTTCGGAGATTCCTGCTGCAAACAAACTTACATACATTACCTCTTTATAATATTAGTATAGATCAAATGGTGAGGTAATGAGTAAGAAATTTGGCATGGTAGCTTGTGTGTAAAGGACATTGATGCTGTTAAATGTCAAGGAAGTGGGGAGATATAGAGCGGGGTTATGTATTATCTCTTCAGAGGGATTGGACTTTAAGATTTTCTTATCAGTATTTACAATTTTTATTTTTATAAAACTTATAAAATGGTAAAATGCTTAATTTTGAGGATACAGATAAAAAGTTTTTTATAATCAAATGTCATAACAGCTGGGAAAGTTATACAATTCTCTGCTGGATTTTTTAATAGTGTAAACTTCATATAATTACAAATTAACATAATCTGTAAACTATATAATTTTATTTATATATATTTAAAATGTACACACAAATTACACTTCTATGCATTTGTAGCTAGAACTATTTTAAGATGACCAAGGCAAAACTTTTCTCACTTTTTTCTAGCCATTTATAGATGAGTACAAACGTTTTCAGCCTTCTTAATAAGCCTTCTTCAGGTACACTGTAGTTCTAGCTCCAAATGCATAGAAGATAAAACAAGTATTTTCTTTCACAGGTGTTATTTTAAAACTTACTTTTAGATTTAATTTTGATGGTAAAAGAACAATATTAAAAAATATATATTTGTATATATATTTTAATAACAAACATATTTTGTATATACTGTATAACATACATACAGGTAACTCCTGTATAACACGGCACTTCTATAGCACGGGTTCACTCTAACACGGTTCAGGAATTGGGTAAAACCCTCATACAACATGAAATGTAATAAAGGGTGCATTCTTTTATACCACCGCATAACTCCACGCAAGCATTCTAATTGTTTTCATGACTACTTTGAATGCTCTTTCAACAAATAATCCATTTAATGGATAAATTTTACAATTGGGACTCTTCTTTTGCCTCTAAAAGCTCATTTTAGAATTATAGATTACTCCATCATGATACTATCGATAGTGCGGGTGCTGCCATCTTTCTTTCACCGTCATTCCTAAATGCCTACAAACAGCAACGCACTCCTGTTGCAGAGCGACTGCTATTAATGAACGCACCCAAAAACTGTTACCAGTTGATGATACTCATGCTGAGATCATCATATAGGATGAATAATCCTCTGGTAAAATATTTACTTAAATAATAAATAAGTATTTTACCTATGAAAAAAATGAATAATAAATCCAATTTAAATAAGGATTTAACAACATGTTTTTTAATTTTTGGAACCTAACTCCCTTTTCACACTAGTTCTTTGTTTCATATAACACGGATTCGCATAACATGGCAATTTTTTGGAATGTAACTCCCGTGTCATATGGGGGTAACCTGTAATAACAAACAATTCCTCCTCTATGAATGCATCACTGGTATAAATGAGGGCAACATGTAATTAGTTGGAAAACACATGCATTTATTTACTTTAAATTTTGAGTGTGTTCTGGTAAATTCATTGGATAACAATTTGTTGGTGAGAGTGTCATGACATTCTCCTAGGGACATTCCAGATGATTGTCAGATGATTGTCAGATGATGCCTTTGTTTATATAAGAAAATTTTTGTACTTTGTACCTTATCTCCTTTCATTTTTTGGTATGTATACTCTATACAGCATATATTAAACTCTCTGTTCCAACCAAGCAGTTCCCTTTTTACTTTACCCTGCTGCCACATTGTGCATTTATTACAACACAGTTTGTATTACAAATGATATAAATGTATTATGTTTGTTGAACCTGAAGATGATTCTTTAGAAAGAGTGAAAATGTTTGTTTGACACACAGAACAAATTCTGGGAAATTAAAGGTGGATTAGTTATGCTGTGTCTAGTTCTGATGCCCATTTGAAACATCGCATTGATATAAGGACTAATTCTGTTATTACTAATACTGTACTACATTATAGTGCAGTTTCTATTGTCATCACTGATTGTCATTAATATCCATTGTTCATCTGATATGAGCCTATCAATATCAAATTCTATTATCATAATTTTTTGTTTTTTTTAGACCATCAATGTTGGATAGATTCATTTACATGAACCGTTTGTCACATGGTTCTTTAAGTGATGTCTCTCCAAAATTTAATGAGTAATATATTATCAGTTATTTACATATAAAGGTTTACTCGTTTCAAAAAAATTATATAGTTTTTCATAATCTGTTATAAATATTTCATTCTTAGATAGCCAACGTGTTATACTTAGAAGCTCCTGCAGGTGTTGGATTTTCTTATGATGATAATCAGGACTACAGTACTGATGATGATAAAGTTTCAGAAGATAATTATTTGGCTCTGCAGAATTTTTTCATTAAATATCCTCAATTTAAGAAAAATGATTTTTATATATCAGGTGAAAGTTATGGTGGAATTTACATTCCAACACTTTCCATGAGAGTATTTACTGGACCGGCAAAAATTAATTTTAAAGTAAGTTATTAGAATATGTTCTAAAGTTAATTAGACACTTCTGAAGTTTTTGAACTTGGGTTAATTAATAGCACATTTGGTTTTCAGGGATTTGCAATTGGAAATGGTTATTTGGATGTGTCATTTTTAGGAAACTCCTTGATATTCTTTGGTTATTATCATGGTCTTTTTGGTAAAAAGTAAGTTGTATTTATTTTGATATTTATAAAATATATAAGGTAATTATAATAATAATAAACTACAAGTTTCCAAAAAATTCTTAATGGAAAAACAATAATCATATAATGATTATAAAGTCACAAGTTTAATTCTTTTTTAACTATTAGAAGAAAGTGAAAATTTCTAATGTTTATATTTACTTGAATTAACTAGCCTTTTTTACATATATATTTTTTAAACAGATTTAATTATTGAATAACGGAAAAGTTTAAAAATGAAGATTAAAAGAGTAATAAATGTCTGTTTTATGAACCTATGTAAATATATTTATTTAAAAAATGCTTTGTTTTGTAATCTTAAGGAATTTGTAATGAAAGAATCTATAGTAGATAGTAATACTTTATACAAGATATTGTTGATATTTCATTGTTTTAAAATCTTTTAACTTCAGAAAAGATATCAATAATCTTGTAGTTGATAGCACTTTTGTAAAGAAAGCTTGAAGCCTAAGATCACAACAATAGAAAGTGTAGAAATCAAATTATTATAAGAATTGTCAATGATTATATTAACATCAGGAACAATTATGTCAAGAGCAACTGTTCATGAATATGTGACTACTAGATGGATCAGCATTATTTTTAATAAAATGTTAATAAATTACTTACATCAAAGTTTCACATAATCTAAAGAAAGAAGTCAAGAGGGATAAGATCAAGAGATTATGAAGACCACGCTATAGGACCCTCCTTTTCCAATCCAGTAGTTGGGAAATTCTGATGCTGATACTCCTGCATGTTTAAACTGAAGTGTTAAAACCTTGTTAAAACCACATCTTGCCATATGTTCAAAGGGTCATCATCTAAAAGGTCTAATAGAACATGTTGCAGGAACTGGAGATACAGTAGACACTCCTTTATCAGAACTAATGTGGACAGAAGTGATTCAAATATTAGAAAAATCTGGATAAGAGAGTGTGATAATTTTTAAAGACTATCATATGTGTGTTTACTGAATGTATAAAAAATGTTTATTTTGACTTTGATGCTTACTTTTGACAATTACAAGTACAGTTAAATTTGAAAGTATTGTGTTAAAGTTTGTTATTTTTTAATTTTCTTGTCTTGCTGACTAGCTGCAACACACATCAATGCCTCATTATTATCATGTCAGTGGCAGTTGAAGCATTGTGTTCTTGATGATTTCTTGTTCAATGCTACCTTAATTTAAAAAATTTTAAAATGTAAACACTGCAATATGGAATTGTAGGATTTGGAGTAGTGCACAATATATTTGAAAATTTTTGGTTGCCTTTGATCAGCCTGGATATGAGAGGACTGGAGATGGGAGAATTCACTGTAAATGTAAGGATTCAAACAATATTGCAACATGTATGGATCAATCAAATTATCTCTGACAATAATGGCTGAAACATTGATAGCAAACTGTTGATCTGTTCTAAGGGTGGTAGCAAGAGAATTTTTATGAGAATCATCAATAGTCATAACATTCCATATTTAGCTGTTGTGACTATTGAAGAAATTATCCTGTGTGAAGCATGCTTTATCCATGAACATCATATTCCTGCCAAAGTCAGACTAGATGAAGTAAGTTGTAGGATTCCCAACAGTCCTCTATTGAACTGTATTGTCTTCCTATCATCCTCTTTATTAATTAATAACATCTTCCTCTTGAGTGTTACAATTTTAATTATTTGTTTTCATTTACTTTTACTTTATCTTCTCTAAAATATCACCAACACATGATGATTTAATAGTTTATTTTCTTATTCTAAAGCAGTGATTCCCAAACTTTTTCGATCCACCACCCCCTTTGTTCCATAAAGTTATACCCAATGCCCCCTAACTCATTTTCTCTTGTTTGAGAAAGGATTGGAAATATTCTTAGGAAAACTTTTCTATGAATCTCACACTTTGTACCCTTACCGTACATTGTTCTCAACATATGGAAACCAAAGGCTGTCAGGCTTTTGCCTTTGGTCACTGTTCAGTATCCTGCCTCCAGTGTCCCCCTAGATTTACTCACCATCCACAGGGGGGCGGTAGCACCCACTTTGATGACCACCATTCTAAAGTAATAGTTTCATCTTATCACTCACTAGGTAACAGGAAGCAAAAGTCACTACTATTAATCAGTCAGACAAACAAATAACATTTAGAGACTCAATTAGAGTGGTGTTTGCAGCAGTCTATAGTATTCTAATCTTTAATATAGTTTAAAACCCTATTTATTGTCTACAGGGGCCTCCAGTTACAAACAGGTTAGATTCCTGAGGTTTTGTTGTAAGTCAAAAACTAACCTAGAAGGTACCAGTACATTTGTATACAGAATAATTTATTATGATTCTTAGTGACACAGAAACACTTATTGCTAGTGTTTATTCCTTCAAAGTACTTAATATTAGGGGCAGTCAAACGAGACAGACTATATAACAAGTGCGGCACGGAAGTTGGTAATGCAGGTAGATGTGTATATAGAAGTGCCCTCTGTTGGGAATCAGGAAGGAACAGCGTAAATGTTTACCACTGTGCTATTTGTCTGTGAGTTGTAGTGAGGTCGGTGAGATGTATGTGCGTCCACCATCACTACGGAGGTCTGCTGCTCGTTGACTTTCTGGAACATGGTGCCACAATTAACGCACAGTGGTACATAGAAACTATGCAAAAATTGAAGCGTGCCATCAAATCCAAACACCCAGGAATGTTGACAGACAGCATCATTCTGTTGCAAGATAATGCCCACCCACATGTTACCAAGATTGTTTTGACTATGCTGCAGAAGTTTTGCTGGGAACTTCTGCAGCGTAGTTCATACACATCCTCCATACAGTCCCGATTTCTCCTCATGCGATTTCCATATTTTTGGAGCCCCGAAGAAAGACATTCGTGGCTGTCAATTTGCTTCAGACGAAAAGGTGCATGCCTGGGTGCAATCATGGTTCCATAAGCAACTGCAAACATTTTTATATGAAGGCATTGACTGTCTTGTCTCACAGTGGTATAAATGTATTAACAGTTATGGCAATTACTTTTGAAATAATAAACAGTTTACTTACTTTTTTCCCATCTGTCTCGTTTTCATTTGACTTCCCCTAATAGAATACATTACACTCTACCCACTCACTACTGCTTAGTAGCGGGTATTTCAAATGTGGTTTTTTCACCTAATGCACTTATTTTTATAATGTCCAGTTTAGTTTCCAAGGTAGTAGCGTGATACTTCTTGCATTTATCTGCACTGCTAGATTTACTATTATATTTTGAATGCATTTTTTGATGCACTAATTTTAAAAGTTTATAAAAATTGCAAACAACAAAAAAATGCCATTACTCCAATGTTGCCAACTTCACCACCACCTCATGAATGGCAATGGAGCCTTAGAATTCATATGAAAGTGAAAATGATGATATGCAATTGTAATAAGCCCACATTAATTAGTTATTAAAATTTATTATTTATTACTGTACTGGTCAGTCGAACTTCAATGCCACTTCATGAGTGACAAGAGAACTTCAGAATCTGTGTGTATTTTAGATGTATGATCAAAATTGCTCATAAGTCTGAAGTTTATAAGTTGAGCATTCCTAAGTAGGGGAGCAACTGTATTTAATGTTTTATAATTTACATTTAGTCAAAATATATTTAGAACAAACTACTTTGTTTTAAATGTTTTTCATTGTATAGTATCCTCCTTTTTTTATGCGAGAAAAAAATTGAGCAACTATTCCAAGAGGCAACTGAAAAACCAACAAAGAAAATAATTTGAGGTCAATAGTCTGTGGAACTTTATTGCCAAAGTGATTCATTTGCAAACATGGATTTATTGATAACAAGGGCTTTTTGGTGTCTTATATAAGTAACTGAAGTTTATCAGTGTCATTATGGGACACACTATATATAGCAGTGACTACTGAAAGTAACTTTTTGTGAATAACAGAATAACATTTCTTCATTATTAATTTTATAAATCATCAGTTTTGAGAATATTCAAGAGAGAATTAAATATGCTTAAATAAGCTGTATTTAATTATTATTTTGAATAAATTAATTGTTAAAGTTGTCAAAAGTTTCTCTCTCTCTCAGATTCTTATTATTTTGCATTTAATGAAAATAAATATCAGATTAAATTGTAAATTAAAATAGTTGTTTAATTGTATAAAAAGTTGAAAGAATTGGCATAATTATTTTGAAAAATTTGTTTAAAATTACAGTTATAAACTCTCTGCTTCTTGTCCTTCTTTTCAAATTTAATTTTTTTCAAACTTACATATTGGCTTCTAGTCTAAGTACTTATCGCACCTTTCGAGAAATGTTTTCACTTGGACACCAAGGAACTTTTTTGGCTGTTCTACTTTATTAAATATTCATTTCAGATAGTTCTGTTCCTCTAGTTTAAAGTTTGGGTTACAAGTTGTTTTACAATTACATTAGAGAGGTTGAGGCGCACGTTTTAAACGTGTAAACGTGTACGTGTGACGTTCGGCGCCGCTTTCCCGTAAGCCTAAAAGTTTGACAATGGTGTTTGGATAGTCGGTGGAATCACGCTCGACATTCCAAACACCATCGTCAAACTTTTAGGCTTACGGGAAAGCGGCGCCGAACGTCACACGTTTTAAACGTTTACACGTTTAAAACGTGCGCCTCAACCTCTCTATTACTTTTTTAAAAAAAGCAAAATTAAAGTAAACAAAAGTAAAGACCATAATTATAATACATTTTTGGCCTGTACAAAAAGATTTTGATTTTGCTAACTATATGTTTTTTCTTTTTATAATTCTTCGAGTTAAATACTTTTTTTTAATTGTTTTAATGTGGCCTTTTAATGCCAGAGTCACTAAAACATAATTTTTACTAATTCTAGTTTTATTTATTTAACTTGCTTAATGTTATCATTTGGTTATTGTTATTAGTTTAGATAAGTTCCAAAGTGATTACATTAAGCAGATTCTATGGTCTGTATACAAGTTAATTTTTTATATAAAAAAAAGCAATGTCCAAAAATTTTTTATATAAAAAAAAGCATTGAATTATGATTTTGTCGTGTTCTTAGGGTGTGTGAAAAGGAATAATTGCAAAGACACTCTACAAATGTTTTAGTATGTTGCTTCCATTGTAAAGAGCTTTTTAATAGTACATTCATTCTTATTATTTTACCAATTGGATTTTAATGTTTATTATTCTGACAATATCTTTAACTGTAATTTTTATTACAGCTTATGGAATGATTTAACATCAAATTGTTGCAATGGTGGTGCATCACAGAAAAATTGTAACTTTGTAAGTGGAGAAACAGCTGCATGTAGTGGAGCAGTAAGTAACATGATGTATCTCAAAAAACATCATTTTTATGACTTTGAATTAATATTTTTTAGTATTGCATTCAATTTAAAATATAATTTATACTGTAGGTGGCAAAAGCAACATTTATAATTCAGGGTCAAGGACTGAATGTATATAATTTATATTCTGACTGTCAACACTCCTCGTATAAGCCATCGAGGGATCAAATAGACCGTAAATTATTATTTAGTACTTTTATGGGAAATAAGGTAATTTTAATTTTAAACAAAATATATTATTTTTAATAATAATTTAATTGGAAATAAAAAATTTTATTTTCTAGAATGTAATTTTACATGATGATCCACCTTGTGTTGACAGTTCAAATCTCAGAAAATGGCTTAATCAACAGTCTGTACGTGAAGCATTGCATATTCCTTCTAATGTCCAAAGATGGGATATCTGCAGGTGAGTAGCTTCATTTATCTTTCAATAATAATCTTACCATTCTTCAAATACAGTGGGTGATTGGATAACGAACACTTTTGCGAAAGATTTTTATGTTCGGACAATGAACACCTCACAGAACAAACACAAGAAGAAGCGACATAAAATAATGAATACTGATTGGTCTTCAGGCAACAATTTGAAACTTTTTGGAGCGCAGGAGACGTCGATATCAACACTCAACCCAGTATATACTGCTTGGATATTATTTCTCCAAACTTTGAAACTCTACCTTGTAATTTCAGCCTTTTATTTTTCTGATAGAAACAATTCTTTTACAGTATTCGTGAGACTGTTGGCAGGCACTCGTTAAGTTTTGCATGGGTATTTATTTTCAAAAGGTGAGAGTATAATAGTAAAGGTAGAGAGTGGGTAGAAGATGTCTGATGTTGCTGGGCAGTATGGCTTGAACAGGTGTACAGTAGGCCTCAGTTCAATCTTATCTAAGAAAGATACTGTATAATCAAGAAGACACAAGCAAATTAAAAAGTAACAAAAATTACATCTGAGAAATAAAGAGCATTGAAGAGCTCATAATGGAACCTGAAACTGATCTGAGGACAGAAGAATGCCAAGGACTCTTGAATGAAGAACACCAAGAAACTCACCAAGATATGTTTTCTTCTGAAAAAGAGGATCAATGCCGATATCTGCTATTAAAGATCTTTTGAAGAAGTGGGATGTCAGAACAATGGTCTTAGAATGGCATCCAAACCGGGTTGAGGTTAATATGCTTGCAGATCTCTACAATTGTAATGCTATTAATTACTTCTGAAAAATCCTGAAGAAGAGAGAAAAGCAATCAACATTAGACAGATTCTTTAACCACACAAACGAATAAAAACATGATTAATAATGATTAATAAAAATTCAAGACTGTGTATATATGTATTTTCATTATTACATATAAATAAACGAAAGTATATATTTTTTTTATTTTTTGGGGTCTCCAGAATGAATTAATCAAATTCCCGTAAAAACCTATGGTAAATCGATAATCGGCTAACGAACAATTCAGATAGCAAACAAAGTCTTGGAACAGATTATGTTCGTTAACCGATCACCCACTGTATTTTGTAAATCTAAGTGTTTGTTTTTTGTTTCAAAAACTATCTCCAATGACCCCTTGTCATATATAATCCTTTTTTATACATTTTAATATACACCAGTCATGATCATTCATTTGTTGATGCAAAATGCATTTTTGACTTTTATTAATTCTAATATTTATATAAAAATATATTTTTATATTACAGTTTAGATGTTGAAATAGGATATCAAAGATTATATAACACAATGAAACCACAAGTAACCAAATTAATTAATTCTGGAAAATTACGAGGTCTGATATACAATGGTGATGTCGATATGGCTTGTAATTTCTTAGGTGATCAGTGGTTTGTTGATGATCTTTCATTCAAGGTAATATTTTTTTAAAGTTTTAAGAATTAAAATATTTAATAATAATAAANAATTTTATAAATATTTTTATAGGTGACATCTGAATATAAATATTGGGAATTTAATGATCAAATTGCTGGCTATTATAAGAAGTTTGGAAATTTGACTTACATGACAATTAAGGTAAGAATTAAGAATTAAACTACAATTGAAGAATGTATCTCTCTCTCTCTCTCTCTCTCTGTGTCTGTCTGTGAGTGTGTGTAGATTTTTTTAATAACTTCATGAATATATAGTCTTATTTAATTTTTTTTAATATAAGGTTTATTTACTTATTATTACTTGTAAGTAAGAAAGAGATTGTGTTATTTCAAAATCACATAAAATAAACTGCACAAATCACAATTCTATATGAATTTTTGTAAAATTAACATTATATTTTAATAGGGATCTGGTCACATGGTGCCTCAAGATAAGCCTGGACCTGCCTTTAAGATGATATCAAGTTTTCTGTATCAGAAACCACTTTAACTGTATAAATTTAATATATTAATTTTTATAATAAGTAATATTTTAATGAATTTATAACTGTAATAATGTAATAAATAAATAATATATAATTGTCTAAAAATATATTTTATTTTATGTAAAGCAAATTAAATTATAATTCATTTTGATTATAATTCACATCTGAGAATTAATATCTAAAGGACTAGAATAACTACAATTGTTGTTCTAGCAAATATTACTTATTTGTTCTTTTTCTTTGTTTACACATGAAACTACCCCCTTTTTTTTGTTCAAACAAGATTCCATGCTAGGGATTTTCTCTGCTTGTATCCACATCTGGTATCTTTGTTGAACTTTACAAGTTTACATTTACAAATGCATGTTAAATATTTTATTTGAATAACAGAAACATTCCCAATGTTCTTGTATAGAATAAGTCAGAGCTTACATATATGAATTTCTTTATTGTAATCTCAAATAAATCCGTTTCACAATCAACAATGTTCCAACTTGTCTCACTACAATTTTATTCAATATATAATAAAGTTACACACCATAACTAAAGTTAATTCAAATTATATGCAGTTCCTACATATAAGTTCCTACCAGAACATAGTTTCTAATTCAATAGATTGCATTCTATTGAATTAGAAACTGTATTCTAGTACCAGATTGACAAATCAAATTTTAAAAAGTTTTAAAAGCATTAATCAATATACTAAATTTGCATATGATTAAAAAATTATGTATTAATCTTATAAATTATATTCCTTAAAAATGAAACAAAACATTTTTGTCTGTTTTTTTTTTTTTTTTTTTACTTAATTTTGTCTCTATATCTGTTCCCTAGATTCAATAACAGGTTCACTCTAAATAGAGATTATATTTTTCAATCATTTTTCCTTATTTTATTTAAGCACTCACAAAATATATTACTCTAGATAAGAGATTATTGAACGAAAATTTTAAAGTTTTTAATATTATGTTTGTTTTATACAGCAAAGTTTCAACATTATCTGATTAAGAAACAAGTTTTNAGGATTAAGGCTTACTGTGAAAAACTTGGCTTCTATTATACTATTTTAGATGCGGGTTTTTGCGCTTTTGATTGCGTTTTAATAGGGTACGTCAAGAGAATGTACACTAAGAAAAAATTTTTCGAAAAATTTTCCCCCACGGGGGAAGTGCTATACATTTATAATAGATACATTTTGAGCCACAACAAGGCGTGGCGGGGTCTGCTAGTATTCCATAAAAAGATTTTATGAAAATAGTTTCTATGGTTTTTTGTTAAATACAACATTAAAAGTTGATTTTTTAAAAATATTATAATGATGGGTAAAAAAATTATAAATTAAATATGCGTGGACAGGTTCAAATTTAAAAAAGTTATTTCTTTTACCAAGATTACTAAAATTGAAGTTCATAATTAAGAATTAAATTATAGTGGTAGAAAATATATAAAAGTATTTATATTATTTATACTTGTACTGTACAATTTCAAAACTATTTTGTGTAATAATTCGACTCTGACTTAACGGATATTTTGATATTATTGATGACAAAAGTTTAAAATCATTGATTTCCTGATCTGTCCATTATTTTTGTTTGACAGAGTTGAATTGTTTGGACCACGTAGCGTGAAAAATTTTGTCAAAGTCCTCGTGAGAATGTGTAGACCAGTGTTTCTTAACAAGGAGGCCCCCTGGGCCCCCCGCGGCCCCCTGGGGTACATAAGAAGTTTGCCGGGGGCCACCAAATTATGCAAAATTTCCTTTAGAATATAATAAAAAGAAGAAAATTGATGTATAACCGAATATCGTATTGAAAAGTGAAATAAGAAACATAAAGTTTTCGTATTTAGTTTTTTTTTTATTTATTTCTTATTTCTTCCTACATACAACTTACTTAGTACAGAAGAAATAAATGCAAATATGCTACTTACACCGCAGTATTTACTTCTTTTATTCCAAAGTAATTCTAAGAAACTATTAGTGCTTGGAATTTTAAAAATAAAGTAGTAATAAAAAAATCAATTTATTATAGATAATTTAACAAATATAAATTATTATTTAAAAAATGGGGGTCACAGAAAAAATTATGAAATATTTGGTGGGCCGCGAGTATAAAAAGGTTAAGAACCACTGGTTTAGACGACTGAAATGTGTGACACATGTGAAAGAGGACCACTGAATCATAACATTTACACGTGCAACTATCTGTATGGTTGATGTCCACCGATATACACTATGTGTATGTTGTGATTGGATAAATCAAATTAGCAAGCAGTGACACTAGTGAGACTTTATTAAACTAATTTTTTCGTTAATTAAGGCATGAAATATTATCTTCTACCATAAATGGTACTGAAATATTATAATGTACTCAAAATGTACTAAAAATCTAAGTGTACTTTCAATGAACTCGAAAGGACAAAATGTATCCGAAAAGTACAAATGTACTTTTTTTTTAACTCTTTCCGCCCTGTGGGCACTAAGAGGGCCTCTTTTTGCAAGCCCATGAGTTCGGCCAGACCCACAATGGGGCTGCCAGGTGGTGGGGGATGGGGTCCGACATATCCGAACGAACCACTCCCGAAAAATTCCTGAGGATTTTCCGACCCGTTCGGATTCGAACCCAGGTTCCCCAGAGCCGTAGGCTGCCACCTTGACCGCTCGGCCATCCGGCCGCTAGTACAAATGTACTAGGAATGGCAACGCTGGGCACCACTGTACGTCAGATATCCTATTAAAAATACATATAGAGAAGTCTAATCTGACGGAAATCTGAAAGTATATAAAATATTGAATTTAACAACATCATATATGAAAACGCAAATCTTTTCCGTTTATTTTTCAAAATATATTTCTGGCAAACTTTTTTATAATCATTAATGTTATAACGACATTGACAATATACATGTCATACTACTTATGGATGATTCCATTAAGACAAAAACTCATATCATAATAAATAGACAAACTGCCAGCAACGGATTAAAAGCTGTCTGAAACACACAGCAGTATTGATTTCTTGCAAAAAGAGTTGAAAGAATAATGCCCAAATCTTTCTAAGCGCAATTTCAAATTTATGTAAACTTTAAAAGTAGACTTGCTCCTGAAGTTATGGTAAAGGTATGGAGAAGTTATAGTAAAAGTATGCTGAAGTTATGGTGAAAGTATGCTGAACTTATGATGAGCTTATGGTGAAGTTATGCTGAAGTTATGGTGAAGTTATGCTGAACTTATGATGAACTTATGGTAAAATTATGCTGAAGTTATGGTGAACTTATGCTGAACTTATGCTGAAATTATGGTGAAGTTATGATGAACTTATGGTAAAATTATGCTGAAGTTATGGTGAACTTATGCTAAACTTATGATGAAGTTATGCTAAACTTATGATGAGCTTATGGTAAAATTATGCTGAACTTATGAAGTTATGGTGAAGTTATGCTGAACTTATGCTGAAGTTATGGTGAACTTATGCTGAAAGTATGCTGAACTGATGAAGTTATGCTTAACTTATGATAAAATTATGCTGAAGTTATGGTGAACTTGTGCTGAAAGTATGCTAAACTTATGATGAGCTTATGGTAAAATTATGCTGAACTTATGCTGAAGTTATGGTGAAGTTATGCTGAACTTATGCTGAAGTTATGGTGAACTTATGCTGAAAGTATGCTGAACTGATGAAGTTATGCTTAACTTATGATGAGCTTATGGTAAAATTATGCTAAACTTATGCTGAAGTTATGGTGAAGTTAAGAACATAACTGTTCCAGTCAGTTGCAGAATCCAAATGTAAATTAAAAATGCGCACCATAAACAGGGAAATAATAAACAAGATTTAAACGTAAAACTATCAATAACAGCTTATACACAAGCAATCATTTTTGCTTTATGTTCTATAAATCTTGTAAGCTGTTATTGGTAGTTTTACGTTTGAATCTTGTTTATTATTTTCCTGTTTATGGTACGCGTTTTTAATCTACAGATTTATAGAACACAAAGCAGTAATGATTGCTTGTATAAGAAGTTGCCAGAGCAACTTTCCTTCTAAAGTTATACTAAAGTAATGGTACACTCCTGCTAAAGTTATGCTAAAAAATGGTAAAGTTATGTTGACGTTATGCGAAACTTGTGTCGGATGTTTTGATAAATATATGCTATAATTTGGCTTAATGTTTTGCTGATGTTATACAGAAGTTATGGTACTGTTATGGGAATTAGAACGTGTAAAAGCCAAAAATGAAATCACTGAAAATTTGCACAATAAATAAAGAAGTCGTAAAAAAAAAATAAGAAAAGTAACAACCACAGCTTACAAGCTTTATAAAACATACTGTAGTATCGATTGCCTGTGAAGGCAGTAACGAGATTGGTCTCAAAACTTGCATAAATTTGAAACTACATTCATAAAAATCTTTTCTGGTCGCATTCTCATATTTGTGTGAGCTTTGGAAGTAGCTCAGCTCCTGAAGTTATGCTAGATTTATGGTAAAGTTATGGTTACTTTATACTGAAGTTATCATAAGATTATGGTAAAGTTAGTCTGAAGTTATGGTAAATTTATGGTGAAGTTAAGAACATGCTGTTACAGACAGCGTCAGGACTCACAAATAAACTCAAAAGAAATATGCACACAAACAGGAAAATGGTAAATAGCATTTCAACGTAAAAGACAGCTTACAAGCTTAATAAAACCTATAGAATTATTGATTGCTTGTGCAAGAAGTTGCAAAAATTAATGCGTAGATTTTTCTGCATGCAATTTCAAGTTGCTATTACTTTTGGAAGTAGCTTTGCTCCAAAAGTTATGCTGAAGTTATGGTGACGTTATGCTGAATTTATGCATAATTTGTATTGAAGTTATGCTTAAGCCATGGCTTAAGATATGCTTAACCATCACTTAAGCATATACTAATCATTTATAAAATAATATTTCATTATAACATTGGGAATTTACTTTTTCCTATATAATTTACTATTCCTTTTTAACAGAATATTTTCTAAATTTGTAAAGTTCCTATAATTTATATAAAAAACAATTATATTTTTATTTTTTTTACTGAAAATAATTGTTTTTTATATAAATTATAGGAACTTTACAAATTTAGAAAATATTCTGTTAAAAAGGAATAGTAAATTATATAGGAAAAAGTAAATTCCCAATGTTATAATGAAATATTATTTTATAAATGATTAGTATATGCTTAAGTGATGGTTAAGCATATCTTAAGCCATGGCTTAAGCATAACTTCAATACAAATTATGCATAAATTCAGCATAACGTCACCATAACTTCAGCATAACTTTTGGAGCAAAGCTACTTCCAAAACTAATAGCAACTTGAAATTGCATGCAGAAAAATCTACGCATTAATTTTTGCAACTTCTTGCACAAGCAATCAATAATTCTATAGGTTTTATTAAGCTTGTAAGCTGTCTTTTACGTTGAAATGCTATTTACCATTTTCCTGTTTGTGTGCATATTTCTTTTGAGTTTATTTGTGAGTCCTGACGCTGTCTGTAACAGCATGTTCTTAACTTCACCATAAATTTACCATAACTTCAGACTAACTTTACCATAATCTTATGATAACTTCAGTATAAAGTAACCATAACTTTACTATAAATCTAGCATAACTTCAGGAGCTGAGCTACTTCCAAAGCTCACACAAATATGAGAATGCGACCAGAAAAGATTTTTATGAATGTAGTTTCAAATTTATGCAAGTTTTGAGACCAATCTCGTTACTGCCTTCACAGGCAATCGATACTACAGTATGTTTTATAAAGCTTGTAAGCTGTGGTTGTTACTTTTCTTATTTTTTTTTTACGACTTCTTTATTTATTGTGCAAATTTTCAGTGATTTCATTTTTGGCTTTTACACGTTCTAATTCCCATAACAGTACCATAACTTCTGTATAACATCAGCAAAACATTAAGCCANTGCCCCAATCTTTCTAACAAGTGCAATCTCAAATTTATGTGAACTTTAAAAGTAGACTTGCTCCTGAAGTTATGGTAAAAGTATGCTGAAGTTATGCTGGAGTTATGGTGAAAATATGCTGAACTTATGATGAACTTATGGTAAAATTATGATGAAGTTATAGTAAACTTATGCTGAAATTATGGTAAACTTACGCTGAAAGTATGCTGAACTTATGCTGAAGTTATGGTGAAGTTAAGAACATACTGTTTCAGACAGTTGCAAAATCCAAATATGTAGATTTAAAAAATGTGCACAACAAACAGGTAAATGGTAAACAGGTTTAAAACCTAAAACTAACAATGATAACTTACAAGCTTTATAAAATCTACACTCTACTGTAGGCCGCAGTTCAATCTTATGTAAGAAAGATACAATATAATAATCAAGAAGATTCAAGCAGCTAAAGGAGTAACAAAAATCACATCTGAGAAATAAAGAACATTGAAGAGCTCATAATGGAACATGAAACTGATCTGAGGACAGAATAAAGCCAAGAACTCTTGAATGAAGAACACCAAGAAACTCGCCAAGATGTTTTCTTCTGAAAAAAAAAAAAAAAAAAAAAAAAAAAATTAATGCCGACATCTGATATTAAAGATCTTTTGAAGAAGTGGGAGAATGTCAGAACAACGGTCTTAGAATGGCACCAAACCAGNAAAAAAAAAAAAAAAAAAAAAAAAAAAAAAAAAAAAAAAAAAAAAAAAAAAAAAAAAAAAAAAAAGATTAATGCCGACATCTGATATTAAAGATCTTTTGAAGAAGTGGGAGAATGTCAGAACAACGGTCTTAGAATGGCACCAAACCAGGTTGAGGTTAACCGGCACGATTCCATTGCTAGCAGAAAAGTGTGATGCACAAGGGCAAGACACTATAGTACTAATTTGAGATGAAGAGCATATAGTTTAAATTGAATAAATTAAAAATATGATTAAAAATTGCAGACCAGCATTGTGACGATGTCACAATAAATAATTACTCGTTGAGGTTATGTATAATTTCCTGCAGTTCGTGATCAAACATGTTATCTCAAACATTGACATAGATGCTATCTTTTCAAATGGATATTTACGTAGTTTTGCAACAAGTAACTTGAATTAGTAATTCACTAACAGCAAGTAATAGGATTATGAAACAGCGCTAATCAAAATTTCCACAATGCCTTTTTCTTGTCTCAGCAAAAAAAAAAAAAAATACATCAGACATATTGAGTCTATTGGACTCATGTTATCCATTTGAACATACATTTTCTTATATACAGTATATATATATATACAGTAGTACCCTCGGTATACGTCTGCTTTAGAATACGTCCAATTCGGAATACGTCCTGTTTGGACGAAACAAATTTTACTCGGTATACGACTTCAATTATACGTGCCATCTATGAACAAGTAGCACTATCGGTGTACTAGGCCAGACTAGACGTTCGCAGTGCCACAGTTTATAACTGTTAAATTTCTTCTGATTTTAATTTGTAAGTAAAATTTTATTATTTTTATTAATCGTAAATTGCAAAAAGGCAAATGAAAAGCAACAGAAAACTAAAAAAAAAAATGACTAGAATCACAATGGAACTGAAAAAAGAAGACTGTTGAGAAATATGAATGTGGCACGCGTGTTCGAGATTTTAACTGTTGCACACCGTATTCCGAGAACGAGGATATCGACAATCGCGGAAAATAAAGACATTATTAAATCTGCTAACGTTGCGAAAGGGGTTAAATCAATTTCTAAACAGAGATCGAAGACATTAAACCATGTTAAGAAATTGCTTTTGCTTTGGATAACTGAAGAACAGTGTGCTAGAGACAGCGTATCAGAAGCAATTACAGTAATACCTCGACTTACGCTACCCCGACTTACGCGAACTCGGAGTTACGCGATTTTCAAATCTCGTCGATTCGTCTTTTGTTTGAGCGCTACGCAACTGTTGATTACTCACTCCCCCCACACTATTTTTCAGCTTACATGTTCGGACGTGTCGCGCGGAATCGATACATAGTTACAATTTATTTTGTGTTATTTATTTCTGTGTTTGTTATATCTACGGAGACTTGAGAGACTCTATGTGGTGATTTCTTGTTACCGTGAACGAATCAAAAGACGAGATAAGATTAACGAGAACATTTATTAGCTTACATACATCCGACTTGGATTTTACACAAATTGCGAAATTATACCCCGACTTACGCGAATTCGACTTACGCGGTTATCGCTCGGTCCCACCTATCGCGTAAGTTCGGGGTATTACTGTATTAAGAAATGGCTTCTTTATAGTACAGGGGTGTTTTATGTATATCCTAATGTTATTTAAACATGAAATAGCGCTTACAGATTCCGGAATTAATCTTCCCTGCACACCAAATTGCATCTTTCACAAAATATGTTAAGAGAATTGTTTATCTGCTGAATTGGTTTCTGTTTAAATTATTACAACACTATCACAAGATTATTTTAATAATTTAAAGATAATTACTCAAATCGAATGGAAATAAATTGATTTACAAATAATCTAATTAATTTAAACGATAATTTGTACAAAAATCTTAAATCTAAATGATGATGTTTCAAGTCGAAGGTCCCAATTTATTTCAATTTTAATTACATAAACAAAAGAACAAAGAATTACTGACCTTCAAGAGACATATCGAATTAAAATTCTCCCGAAAAGTGGAGAGAAGAACAATCGAAATTTTCAGAAATCTCTTCATTATCAATCAACAATAGAAAAACAAACAATTAGAAACTATTGTTAACTAAACATGTGATGTTATGACAAATATATACTTATTACCTCAAAATTTCTCTTTCAAACCATTTAAACTGGTGCTACAAATGTTCAATATTTGTGTATTATTTTTAAATTTCGTATAGTTCAACATAATTCAGAAATTAGTGAATTGGATTATTAAGCAATAACGTACCATTTTATAAGCTATTAAAAAAAAACTTTATAACCTTTTTCCCGAACTTAATTATGTTTGAAAGCGATCTTCATATTCTAATTTAATTTTATTAAGTTAATTTAAATTAATGTTTAAAACTTTATTTTAACCACAATTCCTTACATTTACCCAATAGACTTGATTTTTGAAGCAAAGTTTACTTGCTGAACCAATATACTGTAAAATATTTAATTTATGAGTGAAATTCCGAAAATATACAATCAAATTTCACTACAAAGATATGAAATATTAGAAAGATTTTAAAAATATCTACTTAATTATTACACCAAACATGTTGAGAAAGTAAAATGATCAAATCTTCAGTGAATTTTATTCCTTATAATTTTATAACATAATTTCAGTACTGTATAGGCTATTTAATCATTGAATACATTTTTACTTTTGTATTTAGTTGGACTCTTAGATGTTAGACTGGTGGGTTCGATCCTAATTAGCTAATCCATACTACCATGATTTTTTCATTGGTGTATGAGTCATGATTTGAACTTATCGACCCATTGTGTTAGACCTGCTTGTAATGTCGCAATTATGGACGATCATATAGTTTAGAGTGTCTTAGAAGTCATGCAACATTAGTAAGATTTTACTCATTTGAAGGCCAGATTAACGCAAGCAAGTCAGGTTAACGATCTCTGCATGGTGTAAGACGTGTGTAATGATTGGATCAACCGTCTGAATCTCCGTGTGAAACTGAATGATAATCTCATTAGAATATAACTTCTAAACGGCTGTTTTAACTATAGTGGATGACTTATAGGACAGTTGTATATAACCATAATTCAGTCCTCTCAATAAAGTTATCTACAAGTAATGTAGAGATCAATAAGGACCACTACATAAAATAGCGCAAACACATCAAATAATAGCTAGTAACTCTGCTTAAAACACAGTAGAGGATGCTAATGCTTACCTATAGGGCAAAAAAGACCTTGCCTGACCGTCCCTCACAAATGCCTTTATCCATATTTAGCCTCTATTACTGTAGTTTTTGATCCATTTGTAAATAGTCCTGTGGACGAAAACTTGCCATAATCATTTGCTAATCATGGCGAATGGGAAAGATGACCTAATAACGCCTATCAAGCATTAAACGAAATTGCATTCTATTGGAATCTAACGAAATGATGCTCTTCTCTATCACGTCCCTCAGTAAAACAAATGATCAAAGTATTGGGCTAAGAATGAGTTGATTATTTCATTTCAACTTTTAGAGAGCCTTCTTTGTCTAACCTGAAAAAAACAGGTGCAAGGGAAAGACCAACAGAACCTCCTGGGGTCATAGACACGGTCCCAATAGTAGCAAAGTATGCAATACACTAATTAAAATTAATATAATGTAACAATTTTAATTAAAAAATTACTTTAAAAAATTAAGAAAATAAATTTTAAAAAGCAAAATAGAACCGAACCTCACCGTTAGGAAACCAACTTGTCAATTTATCTATTTAATAAGGTCTGAAATAACCCCTATATTTTCCCACATGAAAAACCTAAATAAATATATATAAGTTGTTAACTTTCGTGTTCCTAATTTGCATTTTAAGGTTCTTTGTTATTTAGCAGGGGAAAAAACGGATAAGGAATGGCCTATTCAGTTCACGGTTCTGGAGCTCTTGTATATTATTATAAAAATGTTTATTAAAAGTAAAAATATTAATTTTGTTTATACTGTCTAATGTTTTTACGTATAAATCCTATAAAATTAAATTTTTAAGCCTTAAAGAAAATTGAATATTAAAATATTGTATTGAATTACATTCAATTGAATATTAAATATAGGCTAATTGATATTTTTCTCATAAAGAAGTTTAAATATTCATAAAACAATACTGTTTATAAAAAATTTATAATAACAGTGATTTAAAATTATTAATTTAATTAAAATAGCTATTTAATATACCTTATATCTTCTTTTTAAAATTAATATACAGTACTGATAAAATTTAATTATTTAATTATCATTTAAACTATTATAATTGTATAATTTTTTAATTATTATTAATGAATGTTAATATGAATAATTACTTTGTTATTTTGATTGTTATAATGACAAAGATTGTCCCTCCCTTGTAACACTTCCTTACATACAATAATAAGTACTGTATTTTGAATTAAATATAGCTTGTTTATTATCAAATATTCTCAAGTTAAAAATAATAGCTTTATGTTACTTATATAAATCATTTATGGGATTTACTTTTAAATAATAAATTAATGATTAGCAGTATAAAATAAATATAAACTTTCCTTTAAAGTATATTTTAAGACCAATTTCAGAGAATGCTGAAATCATAGAAACAAATAACTGACACTGATTATTTTGGCTTCTTTAATCAGTGTAGTAGTAATAAATTTCTTGTATAATATAAGGAACTATTAAAATTAAATAAAAGATAATATAATAATAAAGTTCTTGCTGTTTAAATTTTAATAACATAAATTGACATTTTATCTAAGTTTTTCAGAAATTTTCTTGAATTATTATCTTGTTCAAACATTGAAAATGTTGAGATGATCACAAAAATGATAATTGGTTGTTTAGTTAGACTTAACCTGTTAGAGTTTAAGTCATAATCTTTGACAAGGTGAACAGTGATCAACAAAGGTCAGTTGCTATCCTGAAGATGAGCATCAAATGTTTTAAAGAACAATCTAAATTATATGTCTCAGGTTGATTGAAGTATCTGTAATTGAGGCTTTTCTGTCTGAATTTTGATTTTATGATAGTTCTTATAATAATCAATCACTCACTCATAATAATTTTGTTACAAATTATTGTTAATTTATTGTAAAGTGTTTACTATTATTTTTATAAATTTTTATTTTATTTATCTTAACAAAAAATAATTATCTTAATCTTTTATAAANCTTGTTCGATCATTTTCGTAAAGCGTGAAGGGCTTCCATCCTCCTTCGTGCAGTATTAGAGCTATCTTATCAACCTTTGTGAAGCAGAAAGACTATTTTATCATTCCTCGCAAAGCAAGAGAGGTATCTTATTATTCTTCGTGAAGTGAAGGGCTATACATTATCCTCCTTGAAATAGAAGGGCTATCTATTATCCTTCATGAAGTAGAAGGGTTATTTTATCATTTCTCACGAAGCACGAGAGTTATTATATCATCCTCGTGAAAGAAGGATGTGTCTCTTCTGTCTTATTCTACCCTAACTATCATCCTTCCTAAAGCAGAAGAATTATCTTATCATCCTCTGCTAAGCACAAAAGCATATTCTATCGTTCTTCGTGAAGCGCAAAAGTTATTCTATTATTCTTCGTGAAATACAAAGAATTATTTTTCTCATCTTTTGTCGAGCACGAAGGGTTATTTTATCATTCTTCGTGAAGCAGAAAGGAGGATATAGGGCCTAATAAAAGTAGTAATATAGTACATTGAATAACATCACACACATTAAAGTTATATATATATATATATATATTTCTATTTCTAGAAATTTTATTAAAGCTCTTGTTATCATAAGTGCAGCCTTCAATCAACAGATAACATAGCAGATTAGTTCGTTATGTTGTCACAAGAGGGCCCCATTATTAGTGGTGGACCAACAATTAGTTGCTATCAACAAGTTGATAGTTCGAAAACGTCATAAAAATTTCACCACCAGGTGGCGCCCTAGGGGACGATGCTTATCTTTTGCTTTAATGTTGAAAAAAAAGATAAAAAAGTAAGGTGAATGTACCTTTTTTCTCTTTTTTAAATGGAAAATTTCTCTTTAACTTGTAACTGTCAATTTGGAGAGATTTCTGTTAACGAGGTGTCGAGATAAGTTAAAACCACCAATCAGCGACGAGAATCGCTTCCAAAAATTTCACCCCTTTTTTTTTAATAACTTCCAACATTTTCGTGCGATCGGGAGTAATTCGAGAATGGAAATTTGGTTAAGTTTAAATGAACTTTTTGGTTTCCTTAATACTTTTGATCATTATGAGATTAAATTCCTCGAGAAATTCATTATAATTAAAGGATTATAAAAACACTGTACAGAAGTTTTATTGTGAATTAACGTAGAAAAATAACTTTATTTTACCTCATTTTTTGTAAGGTTTTAATAATAATTCATGAGAAATAATGTTTTTCTTATCAACATAAGCTGCATAAATATTTTTTAATGCTTTTTTTTCGACCTCACTCGTAGAATGAAATGCCTTTTTTTACTCAGAAAAATCTGTTTTAATCATTCAAAACCCTTTAAAAACATTATTTTTAAACAATTTATCTTTTATGATAATTTTTTTATTTTTTTTAAATTCAATTTTAAGAGTAGTTTATAAGGAAAGAACTTTTTACCGAAAAAAAACTTTCAAAATAATCTATTATAAGATAAAAAGGCCAATCAAATACAATATTTTATTCAAATCAATTTAGATTTGCTATAAATTTGTTTACATTAAAAATTAGTCATAATTCTAGAATTGATATTCATTCAGTAAAGTCTGAAGAAAGGCATAGAAAAAGAAATGTCATATAAAATAATTAATTCTATCCGGAAAGGTGGACTAGTATTTAAATATGAATATTATGTGAAAGTCGAAGTAACAACAGGAAATAAATCAGTTAGCCAAATCAATTTTCCGGTATACAAAATACTGTCACATGACTGTTTAGTAGTCACCTCACACAAGTATGGCGACATTCTTATCTTTGTCCCATTGGGGTACACTATCGGTTTTTCCTGTCGGGGTCACTTTATCAGTTAGTCCCACCTCGGGACGAATGAAGATGTATCTGAAACTGAATTTAACAAGTAGCCGAGCCGAAGGTGAAAGTCGTAAAGTTTTTTTCGTCGTTTTATGTTCTTTCTTTTTTAGGGCCTTTTATCTCTACTTGGGAGTTGGACGCTTCTAAAGACGTTCCTCACAATTGATCTCCTATCGTGACCGAGGTGTGATAATGCGATAGACTTTCTAACTTTGCGGCTCACTCAGATAAAAACAAAAGCATTCTTTCTCTTAAAAAAAATCGAAAATTGCTTAATTTAATCTGTAAAATGCTAATAATGAAATTGGTTTTTCTCCCTTTTATCAGCATTATTTTACCTAAATTTTAATAAATGAAAATCAATTAAATTGAAAGTCTAGTTTAAAGAATTTGAATTTGCAAACCGTAAAAATTTATCTATAATTTATTTTTAGTAATAATAAACTCGAATATTTATTATTGTAAACTCTGATTTGTTTTATGAAGTTGATTTAGATTTTCATGTTTTTTTCTGTAAGTGTTGTGAAATTAAAAATCTACCTGGAAGTTCTGTTTGATACAAAGGATCATTTATAACTTAGTCGTTAGTTGTCAACTTTTTAATATTAATATCGATATTTCTTATTCATAAATTGTCAGGTTTGTATGAGATAGACATTGCTACAGTTTTTGAGTATCATAAAGACTACAGTAAAGTTATGTCCCTGCTTAGTTGAAATCAGGTTATTTGAATTCAACTATGCAACAAAATAAAAATCGTTTTTAATAATTGTAAATTAATTCTGAAAACGTTTTAAAATTGCAAATTTATTTTAAAATATTCCAACAATAGTAAAATAAAACTAAGATTTTCAATTTACAAACATAAATATGTAGAGAAATGTATAATTAACTTATTAATTTTCGATATTTCTCCTCTTTTACTTGAGTATTTTGCTAAATTTTTTTATTTCTTTATGAAAAAACTTTACAGTATATCTCGAGGAAAATTACGACAAAAAAAATCTATTTATGACTGAATCATAGCTAAAAAACGTTTCAAGACTACCTGAAATATAGTAAAAGAGGATCTTTATTCTGATGCTATAATTTTATTTTATTAAACCATTTAGAATACAAATTTATCAATTTTTATTTATTTAATATTTAATGAAAAGTTTAATATTTATATTATTGTAATTTCCTGCTTGTTTGCATGTCAATTTATTTTATAATACAGTATTCATTCCTATACTAGGCCACGCTTAGCAGGTTAAGCATATTCTTCTATATAAGACTTAAGTGAAATCAGTTTTTGGGCAATATACATGGGCGTCCGCAGAGGGGGAAAACTAGACACTTGCCCCCTGGAATCGAGTAAAAAATTCCGCAAACTATAATCCTAAAAGTGATTGAGATAAGTAGCCTTATACCATGGGACACTTTGATGCAATACTGTATTCTATAATCTACTTGTGACAAACCCAAAATATTAAATGATTAAATAAAAATTTATTTATGGTGATTATTTATATCTAAGTTTTGCCTCCCTGAAAAATTTTCTTTGAACGCCCATGGCAATATACATGTATGTATTTTTGCATAATTAACAATTGAGATTGAAAGTTGACAAAAATCTTTGTATATTTTATACAATATACTTGAATATGTGTAAATAATTTATGCTCTATTATCATATCATCCAATCATTTCTTGTATAAAAATAGGAAAAATCTAACTTACCTTAACGTCGAATTTAGTGTTTTTTCATTTCGTGTTTAAAGTGGTTTTAAGTATAATTTATAGTTAATTTCTAAGAATAATGTGTTATATCCTAATTTATATTCAAAAAGTCTGTCTTTTTTCTTCTTCAAATTTACATAATTACAATTATTTTGAATCTATCCGTCGAGAAATGTATAATCCTCTGTTACGAAGATTATCCATGGATGATGTGACTAGAATATTATAAAGAAATTTTTTATAAGTTAATGTCTAAAAATATATGGAAACAATTACAGGATCTCGAATGATTCTTTAATGTATGTACCGAACGTAGTCTCGGCGGAAGTACTAATTAACAATAATATGGAGTGGTGAAAAGATAGAGGAAAGTTTTTGGCCCGGGGTCAAAGTGAGGGAGGATAGCGGGTAAGGTCACATACCTGTCGGCTGTACAGAGTTGATGAAGACACGAAAGAGACAGATGACGGTAAATCTCAACAATTTACAGTCGACCAACTGACGGCAGATGAACGAGGTGATAAGTGGATACAAGAGCCATGCATGGCATACCAATACAACCAGAAACACTTCTTTTTAATAATATTTAATTCTTGGATTACCATCGGATTTTATAATAATCTTCTTTACTATAAATTTAACAACTTTGTTATGAATTTAAGCGTCTTAATTTGATTAATCTTCTTACTTTTCTTGCCTCTACTTCTTCCTTTGACCATGTTTTTCAAAATTTTCATGCGATGCGTTTGTTTAATTTTATTAAAATGTAATCAATATTTATTTATAGTAACTGCTTTGGAAGTGAAAGGCAAAATTTTTACAGTATTCGTCTACTTATATACAAAGAAAAAAATTATTGTTTTGAAATTGGAACAGCACTTCTAGGATGCATTCCTGGGTATGCCACTAGAATCTCTTGAGGTGAGGGGTCGAGACAAAGGACGGGATAAAACGACAACCTCTAAATCTTTACTAACGGTTGACGGATGAATCCGTCAATGTTGTCTAACTGTCCTTCATTATGATGGAACATCTGTTTTACAACAAGTAACACCAACACCTGAATAGTTTGGGTAGTTCAGGATACCAGATCTGTAATAGGGAATTTTTTTGTGAAAGTTTTCGTAAATTATGTATAAAAAACTCGTTGCTAGGTTACATGTATGAAGTTCCTGACGTGGATTAACTGTTGCAATAAACGAATACATGAATTTTGGTTCTGTCTATGTATCCGGTTATGGAGTTTGTAGTACAGCAAAGTGTATTAGCTTGTTTCTCTTGTCGTGTAAATGAATATTTCAAAATTAACTTTCCAAACAAACACTGCTTAAAATTCTTAAGAAAAAAAAGCGTTAACGTAATTACGAAAATTTTAATGAGAAAAGGTGTAAGAACTTTTTAGTGACGGACAAGTGCGAAGACAGGTTCTGTATAAAGATATATTAAAGAATGACAGGAGAGCTTTGAACTCTCTGTTCATTCATACGTCTGAGGTTAGTAAGGTCATATGTGAATGACAGAAACAAAGTACTAGAACTATACTGACGATTATCGTGGAAAAAGAAGTAAAAAGTTGAGTGATGTGGGGAGGATCTGTGATTCTGCACTAGGGAATTTCAAGGCTGAACACGGCATTTCCTGTTCTTTTATGTTAGCTTGGGTTGGGAAGAGGAGTTGCGCACGTGGCCTGTAAACACAGGTGTAAGGTGAAACGACCGAAAAATCTTTTCAGTACTCGTTAGCCAAGCCACGCGATACTAATAGAAAATTGAATAAAAATTGTTTGCTTTTTTATTTTCAAAAAACCCCCCTTACCAATTTTAAATCTGCAATAGTCTTTCTCTATAATAAGGCCTGAAAAGGGGGCTTAATGGCGTTCGGTTGGCTTTTGACCCCGGGGGGTGTATATCTTTTTCAATATAACATTATGATTGTCGACTTATCGGATTTAGTTTCCATAATGCCAACTTCGGTTAGGCAGTCTGTTTTCTTATCTCCTGTTCAGGTACTACGGGGCAGTTGTAAATCAGCCTATCGCTTGGTATGACGTCAGCTAGGACATAATATCATCCTTCATGTCATCCACCGTGGCGCAAGTATGTTACGTTGAGGTGGTTGGTGACATAGATTTTATGTCTCAATCTTCGATCCGCGGGTGGTCGGGTGATTTCGGTGGAAGGAGGCATTTAAGAAAGTTGAAAAATATTTAGAAACTCTGAAGAATGTTTTCGTGAATAATAATAATTTCGTTGCGAAAGTATTAATTATGGCAAAGTATTCTTTTTAACCACCAACTGAGTTTTTACTTAGGAACGAATGTGGATCCTGTTCTCATATTCCAGTCTCCTTTCCAGCAGCCATCACTTTTGACACATTCGTTTAAGGTCGAGCATAAATTACAAGGAGCAGAAAAGAACACAGTTGGGAGTGGACGTATGCACCCGCTGTGCTCCATATTACTGAATGTTGCAATGTTAAATGACTTCAGAACACTTTAATAGGAAAAGGTTAATCTTGTAAACAGTTTTTTCTTCTTTTTCTACCTTTTGTTAAAGAATATTCTTACAAAAAAGGCAAAAATTCCTTAACACTAGACAATGCAGTCTCCCTCCTCCTAGGCGACTCGACAGTTTTACCCTCTTTATGCCCAAAAGGCACCTCCGAATGTCTCGAGGCATTACTCTGCTAATATCAGTCTGCCTATGTTATAATGGGGGTTTGTTGATGTATTTGTGATCTAAGACTATGAATTATTGAGCCCCGAAGCTTTAAATTAAAACTGTAGGCCGAAATTGCCCATGGGATAGCTGCCCACGTGCGACGGGATCGTAAATCACTAGAGTGCTGAATAGGACCTTTTAAAAAATTATAGAATGTCTAAATTAAGTGGCTACTGGTCAGTGTGGTTAGCTATACTACTCTTCTATATCGTCGCCAAGCTTCGTAACGTAATGCTGCAACTATTAAGAGGATGTTTGGCATAACATTGTTTGTACGAAAGTATGCATTATATCAAAAATTTGGGGGTGACTTTGAATTAGGGTGGAGTGTATGGTGATTGATTTGATTGGAGGCATATTGGCTTAGACGAAACCACTCGTTCACTCGTGGTACGGTGCACGATTAATCACTTTATGAAAAGAAGCTTGCACTGTAATCAAAGTAGAATAATGAACACTTATGCACAATATGCCTGAAGCACAGAGAAGAAGCTTACATCCAAAAAAATTCTCCTTATTCCTATAAAAAATAAACTTCTTTTTTTATTTGATAGCTGTAAGAGGATACTCTTTAATTGTGCAAAGTGTATTTTTACAAAACGATGAGTCACATCCTGAACAGTTTATTTTGCTAAATGTCAAATATACAAAGATGTTGATCATTAATCAACGATATAAACATGAATTTCACGTTTAAATATGAATGGGATAAACTCACGTTGCGTGACTTATGCCCAAATGACAAATGTTGTGAAGATGAAGCGAATAATTTAGACCTCCTATAATTATGTTCCTCTCTTTTGCTGAGTTCACTTTATGGGGGTCATTCTGCGATTTCTGCTAATTTTTTCCTCTTTCTCTACAGTGTTTATTTTATTCCAGCTAATGACGTCATGAGAACCAAAGCCCGCTTACGTCACGTGATGCAATTACGAACGCTATAACATTTCGACCCCTCTCTATAACCACTCACGCTAACATTAGAGAAAAATTTTATATATTAAATTACCTATAAAAATTATCATTCGTGCATTACCAAACTTATAATTATGCCTGTTTATAGCTTAAACTAACTTCATGGAAGAGTTAAAAGGGGGTGATAAAGAATCACGCCACGAAAATTTTATGATTTCAAAGTTTTGATACGCCGAATTCAAATGAAAAACAAACTTCTAGATAAATTTTACCTATAGGTACGGTATTTAAACATTTATAGATTAAATTAATTAATAGATTTAATCGAAATATACTGTATTATCGCTATAATAACACAGCTTTTCTTCAAAGTCTGCTCACCTGATTAAAAGACAAGCATCAAATTTGTAAAATCACCAAATTGCCTGAAGGTCTAGATGGAAAGAGAAGAGAAGACACGAAGAAGAAGAAGAAGAAGAGAGTAAAAAGAAAAAGAAGAAGAAAAAAAATTGCAATTTTCTGTCTAAAAGCGATCTGCCATTTGCCTGTGACACGTAAGGCCTTATACTGCATTCTACAAGTAATCGTTTCAGCAGCAGGAGGTCCCAGCTAACCCAGCGAGAGGTATGTGCCCAGATTTGTGCTACAGAAAAGCGTACAATTTTTAGATATATTAAAAAAAAATTCTTCAGCTACAATTACGTCCTTCAACAGTGTACTGTACTTACATTAATACATTGTTTCAGGCTCAAATGATAAGCTTACAAATGTCAATTGTTCAAAACTCAGAAGCCATGCTTCTAATAAAAGCTTAAATATTTATAATAGTAATTTTCATTAAAGCTTAGATCAGTTAAAATATGATAATTAACATGATCAATGATGTAAGTAAACAAGCTAAAGATGTATTTTCCCTCTTGGAAAATACTGATTTATATTTTATTTTTCTTCAATTGTTCTGTCATTTTATATGTCATGATCACGTCAAACTATTTGTCTTACCTTTCCAACTTCAATTTAAGTATAGGTGAAAAAATGATAAATGAAGTAATTTATCATTAATCTATAGAAATGTGATTGTTTGTTCTACGTTACCTCAGTAGATTTATAAATTCCAAATGCTTTTTTTTTAAACAAAAAATACATTTTTCCACATGTCAGAGTTAATGTTGAGAAGCATTATTAAATTACTAACAAGTTTTTGCATATGTTAGTTAGGTATGTAACTACTTTAGAAATGAATTTATCATTGTTTACAGGCAAGTTCAAATCTTCGAATTCATCTACAGATCGACGAGTTATACTTTTCTTAGCTACTAACCCCTCCTCTTGATCATTAATAAACTAAAGTCGCGAATAAAGAGGCGTGGATGTATGACGCCTCCTTGTTTAACTGCCTCTTTCTCTGCACCTGCATCTACCTATATCTGGAGTAGTCCAGTAACTTTTGTAAAGTTAAATATAGCTGAAGCCAACTCTTATCTTTCATAGATCATCCTTTAACTACCTAAAGGATAATTTAAACGATAAGTAAATTCGGATACCGCATGTCAGATCAATCTCGAGAATTACACATTTTCATTGCTTACCTCTGCTTATTATAACAATTTTTTCTCCTTTTTTTATTTTGTAAAGTAAATTTTGGAATGTGATGATACATTATAATTTCATGTTTGTTTTCATAAATATGGTAATTTTACAATTATTATAATCGTTGATTGATTAGTATTATTAGTTACGGTAGAAGTCTCATTCATAATATCTATTTTACTGAAATTCCTCTGTTAATTGTTTAACTTTTACAAAAATTTAAAAGAAAAAATAATGGAGAAAATAATTAATATATGCTAAAATTTTTATTTATATAAATATACATTTTAACGAAGAATTTTTTAACTAATAATACGAAAAATGTTTCTCTATTCCTTATAATTTTCATGGTTTTTTTTGTATGTATTTGTCTCACTTTTTCAATGTTTTAATCTAAAATTTCATGGTATTTTTCATTATAAATTCTACATCTTGAATTCTATAACTTTTTAAAAGTTCGATTTAATTATTTTAAGCGTTTTTAAATGAAATTCAACACGAAGAAAGACGTTTTAAACTTGGACTTCATGCAAAACCTCATACTTTTTGCACTCTCAATAATGAGAAAAACTTACTTCCAAGTAACTAAAGTATTATTATAATACCTATTTTATAAATTTACATATTTTAAAGTTAAGTTAAAGGCCTATATAAAGTATTCAAACAGGAAGTAAAAATTATATTTTTGTACGTTACTAAATCTCTTAATTAAAATTTTATTTTTTGATTATATTTAAGATTAAAAGAAGTTTTATAATTTTTAAAAGTAATTACAAAAATTTTCATTAAAATTAAACAATTGATATAATTTCATTTCGTTTTATTATTATTATTATTTTTGTTTTAATTTGTAAGAACAATGGGAAAAAATGTTAATTTTTGTAAAAGTTGTTTGAACTTGATAAAAATCAAAGATAATTTTTCTGCTAACCAAAAGCTGGTTTTGGTATCTTTATCGTTGACCACAAGTCATATCCATCAAACTTCTATTTTAATTCGGTAATTCATCACTAGATATGTTGATCTACGGGACATTAACCTTAATTTTGGAATGTTATTTGTGTAAAAATATGCAGTTTAATATTTTCCATCAACAAAATTTCGTCTTACAACTCATTTCTATCACTAAATTTTATAAAAATCTCTCGTGAGACGATTTTAAAGGTTTTTTTCCCCCAAAAACTCTCTCGTGAGAAGATTTTTAAAGGTTTTTCTCATTATTTTCTGAAGTTAATTTATGAATTTTGTACTAGAAAATGATTTTCTTGATTCCTTGTTGTACCGTTAAACAAGGAAAACGTAAGTAAAGAAAATTGACAATAACTTCAGGGTAAATTCGTTGATGAATAAAATAACATCTGGACTGATTCGTTACGTCAAAATTTAATAAATTACTTCATAATACAAAAAATAAAAAACAAACTCTCCATATTAATCGTTATTTTAAAAAATATTAATTATAATTAAATGCACAAGATGGCGCTACAATTCTTAAATTATAATTTTATTATATACATAATATTCATTTTTTTAAATAAATATTTATATATAAAACTCGCTTAGTTTTATTATAGTTTTATAAATAGATAAATCTTTGTAAAGTATGCAGATTTACTCGAAAATGGTTTAACCTTTCAATTATCTTTCTCTTAGTTGACGTCACAATTATGGACCCTGTAACCTTTCCTCTAACGAACTGGTTTTTTTCTCTAGAATCACTCAACAGTCGACGTTTTATAGTTTCATCTTTTATTGTCTTAATATTTTTAACGTTTTACTACAATTTTTTTATTTATTTTCTTCTTAAATTATAATTTTGTTCATTTAAATTTGCTTTACTTATTCATTGCATGGTCCAAAAATTTTCTCGTAAATTACACTTTTACCCCCTTAAAACATGAAATATCTCTTTAAAAATTATTTATTTATTAGCATATAATGTGTCCCAAAATTTTATATACACATTTTATCACTCTACAATTCTGCAAAATCTGGTTAAAATAGCACATAAATCTAATATTTATTTTAACTTTTATCTAAATTATTAAATTAAATTTAAGAAATTAGTAAGTAAAATGTGTGTACACGTTTTTGGGACTTTAAATTTTATGGTAATAAATTTTTTATTATTAAAAATAAGCTATTTTAAATCGTTTTTATGTAAAAAGTATTTACTTGTGATTATATACATCATGAAAAATTTCCATTCTTTAATTTATTGGAGATGTTTACTGTAAATTTTATAATTTACTTCATACTCTAGACCAGTGTTTTTCAACCTTCTTGAATACGCGACCCCTTTACAAGTTAAAAAATTCTGGCGACCCCCTAGGGCCATATTTAAACTATATCAGTAATTTTAAAAACTATGTATTTAATTTTCTTTCTGTTGAGACAAATTATTGTTGATTAAAATAGAAATTTCAGAAGAATCGACAATAATTTAACACACATAAAGTATGAAACTTCCTTTAATTATAACATTACGCACAGGGAACTGTTGACCTTTTTTCTTTTTTTTTTTTAGTATCTGAATTTCAGCTTATACTTTTCTACTTTTTATTTCCTTTTGCAAATCAGCTCAACACTTTTTCCGCTATCATTTTCTGGGGTGAGCCGTAATTGTCGCTGAAATTGTAGTTTTTTAATGTAGTGTAAGACCTACAAACACTTGTCTTTTACTTCTACCCGCGACCCCTCGTGTAAGGCTTCGCGACCCCCAGGTTGAAAAACACTGCTCTACACAAATTATTATTATTATTTTTAATATACATATCGTATAAATAATTTTATATAATGATTTAAATATTTCTTATCTATTAATCAAAATTTCATACTTCCTTATACACTTTTCATACGAAAATATTCCTCTACTTTTTCTATTAAAAAGGGTTCAAGTAATTTTATTAAAAATATATACATAAATTACGTTAACTGTATAAAAATTTAATGAAATTTTTCACGTTACGTTGCATATTTTATTATTTTAAAAAAATGAATACATTTAAATCAAAATATTTATTGATTTTTCAATACAAAATTTATTAATTTATGAGAGATTCAAATCACGTTTTGTAACCAGTTTATTGTTTCATAGGAAGAACATGATTTACTATCTTAATTTCAGACAAGGTTATATATATACATATATAAAAGAAAAAATATCTCTTGAAAAAGAATTAGAATTCTACTCCCATTTTAGTTACAGTTTTTGATTTAAAGAGTTAATAATTCGTTAGGAATAAGTAAAACTCTAAATTCTGTTTTATTATGATGTTCGTAAACCTGTTTTACTTGTAAATCCATGATTCTTTCAAAGATTAGTAGCTTAGATACGTAAAAAAAAAAATGGAAACTCTCAGGTATTAGCCCTTTTAACTAATATTATGCCAAATCCTAAAGAATACTAATGCTTTATCTTTATTAGAATTCTTGTTTAGAGAGGTTTCGGTAAGTTAAACCTTTTTATATTCTTAAAAAGTATTATTTTAATTCGTTTTTTTTAAAGATTTTTTCATTTATTTTTCCTCTTCTGTTCAAGCTCGTTTATGATTCAGGAACGGATCCAATGCGTATAGATACTGTAAGGTGCAGTAAAGAGATTACTTCAATGGATAAGTCATAAATTTAGACTCAAGTTCGAAAAGTGGAAGAGGTTAGAAAGATAAGCTTCGAGGGTTGTTTCCTTTAAAAATAATAATGGGATGCTTTTTATGAGGTTCAATTGGGATTTATTGTAAAAAAGATCTTAACATTAGAGAAATTTTATAAGCTAAAGGTTAAAAATTTAGCTATGTTTATGTCTGATTCGTACTTTAAGTTAATTAACTTATCAATTTTTTAACTGGTAGTTATTGATGATATCATTTTGAAGGCTTTATTATCTCCTAAATTACTTTAAGAAATTTTTAAATATTACAAAAATTCCTTTTAGAAAGGAATCATTTTAAAGTGGGTATTACCAGACTTTTGCCCTCCTTTCGACGTACTTTCAGAATAAATTAATTGCCGATTAACGTTTTTCGTTCGTTAACACGTTATAATGTAACTAAAAAAATGCAAAATGATAAAATTATAACTCTATTTTATTAATTATATCACTTAAAAGTTAATGAATAATATAGAATGATGTATTTTATGGAAGAAACATTTTCAGTCTTGAAAGATGGCGCTACAATTCTTAAATTATAATTTTATTATATACATAATATTCATTTTTTTAAATAAATATTTATATATAAAACTCGCTTAGTTTTATTATAGTTTTATAAATAGATAAATCTTTGTAAAGTATGCAGATTTACTCGAAAATGGTTTAACCTTTCAATTATCTTTCTCTTAGTTGACGTCACAATTATGGACCCTGTAACCTTTCCTCTAACGAACTGGTTTTTTTCTCTAGAATCACTCAACAGTCGACGTTTTATAGTTTCATCTTTTATTGTCTTAATATTTTTAACGTTTTACTACAATTTTTTTATTTATTTTCTTCTTAAATTATAATTTTGTTCATTTAAATTTGCTTTACTTATTCATTGCATGGTCCAAAAATTTTCTCGTAAATTACACTTTTACCCCCTTAAAACATGAAATATCTCTTTAAAAATTATTTATTTATTAGCATATAATGTGTCCCAAAATTTTATATACACATTTTATCACTCTACAATTCTGCAAAATCTGGTTAAAATAGCACATAAATCTAATATTTATTTTAACTTTTATCTAAATTATTAAATTAAATTTAAGAAATTAGTAAGTAAAATGTGTGTACATGTTTTTGGGACTTTAAATTTTATGGTAATAAATTTTTTATTATTAAAAATAAGCTATTTTAAATCATTTTTATGTAAAAAGTATTTACTTGTGATTATATACATCATGAAAAATTTCCATTCTTTAATTTATTGGAGATGTTTACTGTAAATTTTATAATTTACTTCATACTCTACACCAGTGTTTTTCAACCTTCTTGAATACGCGACCCCTTTACAAGTTAAAAAATTCTGGCGACCCCCTAGGGCCATATTTAAACTATATCAGTAATTTTAAAAACTATGTATTTAATTTTCTTTCTGTTGAGACAAATTATTGTCGATTAAAATGAAAATTTCAGAAGAATCGACAATAATTTAACACACATAAAGTATGAAACTTCCTTTAATTATAACATTAGGCACAGGGAACTGTTGACCTTTTTTTTAGGATCTGAATTTTCAGCTTCTACTTTTCTACTTTTTATTTCCTTTTGCAAACCAGCTCAACACTTTTTCCGCTATCATTTTCTGGGGTGGGCCGTAATTCTCGCTGAAATTGTAGTTTTTTAATGTAATATAGCACCTACAAACACTTGTCTTTTTCTTTTACCTGCGACCACAGGTTGAAAAACACTGGCCTAAAGCAACAAAATTTCCTACATCAGTTATTATTTGGGGGTCGCATGCCAGTTAAAGGATCAGGCAAGCTGACCATTATTACATCAACAGTTAATGCCCAAGTATATGTTGACATTTTAAAGAACTTTATTATTTCATTCACTGAAAATATGTTTGGTGG
>NW_019385007.1:200721-254327 GCF_000671375.1 Centruroides sculpturatus | reverse complement strand
CGAAGAGGACCGCCTATAATTAAACTTTTTTTTTTTTTACGTAATTTAGTTTCTTTGTCATATCCTAAGGTTATTATATTTACTTAAATTTATCTTAAAATATAGTTTAAAATATTACAATTGCGATTACTACAAAAACTATTTTCTTTTGTACTAAAAATTTTGTTTTTGGAAACGTCATCTATATACGAAATTCTTTTATGTAAGATTATTAAGAATATTTCTGTAAAAATGCGATATATACTTCACAAAAAATCTTTGAATATTTTAATTTTTTATTCTTAAATATGAAGTTTTTTCTTTAATAATCCTAAAAGAATCAGAATTTTTATTGTAAAACAGAATGTCCCTCTTTTTTGCTATAGTTTTATGTATCCAGAAAAGGGTTCTAATGTATAAAACGAGTCCTACAGCAAAAAAAAAAAAAAAATTAATTTTGATGGGTTCTGATATATCTCATATGTATAAATAATACAATATTTTGTTATATACAGTAACTGTAACATAGGATAGAGAAGAGCAAGCAATATATATGTATGTATAGCCTATATATTACTCCAAAACATATGATTCCAATTGAAATAACTTTATAACGACGATGAGAAGACGTAGAAACTTTTCACGTAGAGACAATGTGCAAAGAAACAGCAGTAAAACTGGTATTAAGGTAGGCTCGAAATCTATATTCACGTAGCCATTAGCGCTGTGAACGAGGAGTACACTCAGATATTGTATATACATGTATGTTTGTCCATTCAATTGTCTCTGTACTTATTTGATTTTTTCTTCATTTATTTATTTACAGAGCTAAATCCCCTACTTAAACTACTACAGTAAAATTGTTTTGCTAAATCTCTTCCATCATTTTAAGAATTGTTTGCTATAATATAGCAAACAATTCTTAAAATGATGGAAGAGATAACACACTTTTATATTATAAAAGTATTCCATAGTTGTATAAAAAATTTTCCGGAAGTAGAAAATGAATTTTAATATGACGACATTAAAAATTATGTATAAAATGAATTATGAAAATTATCCTTTCTGACATCTAGCAAACATAGCTTATGTTAATCCAAATTGTAGGAGAAAATGAAGCATTTAATATTATAAAACTTAAAAGAAGATTGGTTGGAGCAGCAATCTTCTGAAAGACGATTGGTCGAAGTTAATAATAGATATAAACGAGAATAAAAATCTGATAAAATTTATGCGTTTTTTTCTCTAAAATTTCTCAAAGGACCGCTTATATTCATAAGAAGTTTTTGCTTACTATGGCGTTTATCATTTTTAATGCAGCTTCGAATTATTTTTATTATGTTCATTTAAAAAGTATGTGTATATATTTATATATTTGTATGCATGTCACAGTATATGCATTTAATATTTTATANTATATAATTTATAATAAAATTTGTCAAAATATTTATTTTATTATTATAGTAGCTTCAAATTGTTACTTACGTCATGAAAATCCGACATTTCTGCAGTCATTCTCTACCTATAAACCGGGCCTAACCTTAACTCTGGCTGGACGGAAGAGTACAGAGAAGCGGTAGGCACCGCTACCGATTCCGGACTTGCGTGTTCTGGTCAGGTGAGAAGTTTAGCGTGGCGCGTGCCTTCTCTCACCTGCTAAATAAATTTTTCTTGAAATTTATCATTTTTTCTATTGATCTCTTGAAATTCATTCGTGTAAGAGTGACTATATCTATATTATTTTATACGAATGAGATTTTTTTGAATCTCAATTACTTATTTTGATTCCCAAGTGAAGAAATTTATTATCATTTCTTTTTTAAAACTTGGATTTACTTCAAGCAAAACTAATCAATTGTAGTATTTGATGATTATAGCAAACGTTTAAGCCCTATTTGTTACGCTTCTCTTCAAACTGTTGAGAATCATAAAACCTCATCTTGGTTTTCATGATACCAGGAAATTATCACCTGACGAAATAGAGGGCGCTACGCAAGGAAACCCCAATTACCGGAAATGAAGTTCCGGATGTGATTTCAGACAAAGAATGACAAAAGTCTCTATCGTCAATAAGTCGTCTATGGATTGTCAGTCAAGAATGTAAAAAGAAAACAGAACTCCACCCTTAGTATTTTAAGGAATTTCTAAACAAAATTTTTATACATATAAAAATGAAAGAAATAAATTATTTAAATCCAAAAAAAAATCTTAATTTAAGATATTTATGAACTTTATATATATATTTTTTTATGAAGGAAATTTACCAAAATGAATCATAGTTTAGATCCTTCTGTAGTATTAAATAATAAGACTTTAAAAAAAAATTAGCTCTTTTTAACAGGATATCCTGCTTTTAAATTTAGAAATAATAAAAATTTATACATCTAAACTTTTAGTGGTTTCTGTTGTTTAGGTATTTAGGCCAGTACCTTGATGTATGTACACTCTAGAGGTCAATATACATTTCATTTCCATAAGTACTATCGGATTATATCTTCAAAACAGGATTTTAAATCTTTAAATTTATTCTAGATTCTAGATTATTGTTTTGAAAATTAATAAAGATCATATTTTAACTCTATAAATTTTTGTTTTATTTATTATTTTTTCCTAACTTGTCTTTTGGAAATGATTATGTAGAGTTTCTTATAAATTATCATTTATCTTATGTATTGTATACATATTGTGCACTGTTAAAGCCAGGAAGTCGTAAATTATTCTTACTTTACCACATCCTCGCTTTAATTATAAAAAATAAAAAAATAAAAAAACGTACGTATGTATACTTACCGAGAAAATTGACGTGGCTTGTGCATACCACAACTATTAACAATAGCAGCTTATATAATGTCTCTTGACTAGAATGGAAAAATATGAAATATTTTTGAGCAAAGTTTAAAAGTGGACTAAACTGTAGTATGTCGTTTCATGTGTAGAGATAGGTGATCGGATCTAGAGAAGGCTCTCTCGCATAGTCTACATTGAAACGGTCTATCTCCCGTGTGCTTCCGAAAATGTCGAGTAAGTTCATCAGATCTTGCAAACTTCCATCCACAACCTTTCCACGTGCATTGATACGGTTTCTCACCCGTATGGGTCCTCAGGTGAGCTTTCAGATGAGAACTTTTGGTATAAGTTTTGTTGCATCCCGGGTGGGTGCATGTGTGTATAGTTACTTTCTTACGTCCCGTACTTCTACGTCCTCTTCGAGCTCTAACCGAGGGTGGAGGTGGTAAAACTGGGGTGTTTGGAATCCCTAATCCACCCGATTGCTGACAATAAGTTGCAGTGCCATTCACTGCTAGATGGGGCGAAGAGGGTGGTGTTACTAACCGGAAATGCGTAGGCACTTGAGGATGCCGTAGTGGATACTGATGGCATCCGTGCTCCAACGATTGGTAATTTGCAGCTTGATTATATACCGTATTTTCGGGTGATGCCGGGGGTGACATTTGAGAAACTGCTTGAAAATTTGCTTGATAGCTATTCCATTGGGTACAGTATCCCTTAGTTTGATTTATATCAGTTACAACTTCGTATCCCGACTTGTTACATGTATACTGATTTCCATTATACACGCTGCAATAAGTCATATCATTTGAATAATAACCGTTGGAAATCGATCTACGGATGGAATCTGTATATAAATTATTGTTATTGTTATCACGATTCGAACAATCTGCGATAATGTTAGCTTGTTGAGGGACTTGATACATTTGAGAATGAGCTATGTCAGTAGTTACTAAAGAATTTCTCTCATCTTCATACGATGCCATCAATTGCTGATTTCTGTTTTCTATTTGTCCGCTGTCTCCTAGAAGTACGCTTTCAATATCCTGCCACATCTGGATAAATAATACAAAAATTTTATAATTAATCTTTAAAAAATAATTTCATTTTAATATGAATTAATAAAACATTTATAATATTTTATATAACGCAAGAAAATTATTTCTAATAATAAAATATGACAAGTTATATAGATTTTTCATAGTGCTTCAAGCCACCATCATCCATAATTTTAAGAAAATTAATATTTTTAAGTGTTATATAAGTAAAGAATATTATATTTTAAGAAAATGTCATGCTTATAAAATATATTTTAATAACATTTTTTTCAGTAGTTTTATTTCTAATTTGCATATTTTTATATAGGGCCTAAATTTTATAAGACTACATCGAAAAAATTCCCTAAATTATTCCGATCAGACGAAAGTAACACTCAAAAATTTCTCCACGTAATTAACGTAACATTAATAAATGCTTAGCTTTAACTTATTTTTCGATTTAAATATTACAAAATATAGAAAAAACTAATTTAATTAAGTTATCAGATCTGTTTGGCATCTTATACAACACTTCAACTCTAAAAATTAAGACTTTTTTTTCATATGTTTACGCGTAATTCTTTCAAATATGTTACGTTAAATCTTCTTTAAGAAACTTTAAAATTCGAAATAATATATATTTAAGTATATAATTTATAATAAAATTTGTCAAAATATTTATTTTATTATTATAGTAGCTTCAAATTGTTACTTACGTCATGAAAATCCGACATTTCTGCAGTCATTCTCTACCTATAAACCGGGCCTAACCTTAACTCTGGCTGGACGGAAGAGTACAGAGAAGCGGTAGGCACCGCTACCGATTCCGGACTTGCGTGTTCTGGTCAGGTGAGAAGTTTAGCGTGGCGCGTGCCTTCTCTCACCTGCTCGACTGCACTCAGGTACTGATCCTGCACCTGTTATCATTGGTTAGATGTTAGTCTGGTTGAGAATCTCAATGGAAACTCACCAATTACGAAGAGGGGGAGTGGTTAACAGGTGCGTATTGGATGAACAGGTGTGCGGATGTACGAGATGCACTTTTTTTTATATTTATTGCTAATATTTATCGTTAGCGTAAACGTAAATGCTAAATTCTTGATTACATCTATAAATTACAGAATAATGTTTAATTAATTATAATTAAATGATCGTCGATTTTTTTTTTAAATATTACAATTTTCAACTTTATATAATATGCAATAATAGAGGTTCCAGGTAATTTTTAACGTATAAATTGTAAAGCAGAACATATTTAAAGAAAAATATGTTAAATTTTTCAGTCATCAGTTTATTTAAATATTTTAAATTTACTTAAAATTATCTTATAAATATCCTTGTATAGTTAGATCTGTAAGTCTGCAAGCATGGAAAGTCGAAACGTAGAAGATAGCCTATCAATATCTTTAGATATTAGAAGGTATCCTAAGATATAAGCCTATCAATTTAGCCCTATGAATTTTTTAAGATCGAGCTACCGGATAATTTATCACCGTTCGAAAATAATTGAGGATGTTATGTATTAAGTTGTAAGCTTGAGGGCTATAAGGCGTCTTTGGCAATAAAAGAAAGTAATACTGGGTGATTAAGACAGTTGTTTTACATGCCAAAGCTATAAAAATACCATATTAAGGGCAAACTCTGTCATCGCTGTTATTTGTAAGGTGATAGGAATGATAGGTTTAAATGGGATAAATTAAAATAGAAACGGCTTTGTAGACACAGGGAATTTTGCCTTAAGATATAAGATACCCGAGACATACTTTATTATAAATTCCTAATCTTCTTACCTGATTTTGCTTTTATTATTTTTTATTTTAAGAAAAATTTGAAAGATTTTAAGTTTAGTTTGAAAATTAATTACATTCTAATTAATATTTAATACCTTTTAATGTAATGGACATTAAACGAAGGAAATGTTTAATGCTACTAAATCTAGGTATTAATGGATATTTGTTACAAATTAAGTGGTGTACTTTATCTAGAATTAGTCTTCAAATCTTTATAATTAATGGTTAATTTTAGAAAATTAATTTCGAGTAGAGAAATATGAGAAGAATTTTCCGTAAATTTTCTTTTCTTCCTTTTCATCTGTATCACAGTTTGGAAACTTTAAATTATTATTAAATATATAAACGTGTATAAATTTAAAAATTATTAAGCTATGTGTTGAAGTATTAACTGGAAATTTTATTATTTGGATCAAATAACTGTAAATGTAGTTTAAAAATTGATGTTATTTCCACGAAACGAGGAGAGCCTTTGGCGATCATTAAACCAGCTACCCCTTAACCATAGCTGATACAAATAATGGGACACGATTCTAAAATTACTTTAGCAGTTAAATTGAATCTTTATTCGCTTATATTAGAATTACATTTATTCCATGAGATACTGGATCCTCTCCCTTTTTTTTAACTGGGGTTAAAGTTCATTAAACTCGTAGTTTCTATAAAACAGTAAGTATTGTAAAGGTAATTTGAAAAGTTAATATTATAAGTTTTATTGTTTGACAAATTTCAAGAAATATTAGTTCAGTCGAGTTTAATATGCTTTTTCTTAATTTATCTATAAGCATTTTAATTGATCTGTTAACATTTAAAACGTTATATATAACCCGACAGAAGCGTAGCCTACAGACTTTTGTAGTCAAATATTTATTTGAAACTGTAGACATTTATTGTTACTGCGATAAGAGATTGCTTGTCGATAATATATTAGAAGCAGCAACTTTTCAGTAATAATTCAAAAGTTGTTGCTACTAATACATCACACATAGTTTCCAGATTTATCATGGAGATATGCGTACGAGTATGGCATATATATATATTAAATGTATGTCCTCTTTTGATATATATTACAGTATATTTAAAATTTTAACTATTGGACTTGATTTTAAGAGCATTTCGAATTAATTTTCCTTCAGAAATCTATTGTATGTTTGTACGTTTTGTTAAGGAAAGGTGTCCATAGGCCCTTAGTACAAATCGACAAAAACTGGAACTTAGCTTTGTTGAGCGGACAATTTACGTTTTATTTTAGAATAAATCACAGAAAAAGATTCATATTTAAATCTACTTTTAAAATATTTTATTGCTAAGTGGAATATTAAGATGGGTTTTCTTAGTAGCTTTCCTCCTGGACTCACTTTATAAATTGTACAATTGTTTAGGCCTATATCAAATAGATTAACTTGTAGTTTACAAGAAATAGTTCTCCGTAATCTCTCTGGGATGCAATATAACTCATTTATCACTAGAAAAATCTTAAAATGAATGATAATTAACCTAGATGATACTAACTCCTAGATTTCAGAAATGCCCTTAATCAGTAGATCAACAAACAGATGGCAAGCAGCGTTTCTTTGCAACACAGATGACAGCGCTTGAATCGTCATTTCGGCATCTGATGTTCCACAATCCTACCTTTCTGTGACCATTTCATTAGCTAGATGTTCCTGACAACTTATTTCCAGTAGGGACACGAGGCCGCCACGCGCACTACCGTATCTCCTGTAGGTTCATCTAGGGACTATCTATTGTTTTTCTTGTAGAGAACGAAGTAGTAATTCATACACGCTTACAAGCTTAAAATATGTAATTTAATATGTTTTTCAATTAGATACGTGACAATGAAAAGAGTTAAATTAATTAAAATATCACCCCGATAAAAGCTAATCTTAGCGATTTCATACATTCAATACTATTATCATTCCATTGGAAGAAACAATAAAAGAGTGTAACATTAACTTATATTACCCGTCTTCCTGTCTATTAAGCTATTCATTGAAACTGTTACAGAACAGTCACAGTTGAGTTTCTCTACAAAGGTGAAGTGGCCTGTGAATATGTACGGTTCATTGCACATTCATTCATTTCGACCCTTTCTTCAATGAGGTGTTACGTATTGATATAGTAAGAATATTTGAGAAAAATGCTTGTGATTATGATAAGGATTTAATTTAAACCTAAATATTTTTATGCAAATTGCACGGTTTTTTGTCCATTGCGATGAAACCGACCGTTAATATTTCTTGCCGTACTAATTTGAATTTCAAATTAAAAATTCGAGGTTTAATTGGTAAGAATTTTGTATATTTCATGATGCAAACGATTTTCAGTTCGTTTTCATATAAAATAAACTATAAATATCCATAATTTCTTTTAATTAATTGTTTAAAGCAATGCTATTTAATTAAGTTATAGGCGTAAAGTGACCAAAGCTAAATCACTTAATCACTACTACTTAAGAAACGATTTTTTTTTTTTGCAATAGCAAAGTTGCCTACATCCGTGGTAAATATTTCCTTCAGGAGTTTACTAATCCATGGAGACTTCGTCACGTGACTAACAATCCGTGACGTCACGTGTGTGGCACGCTTTGTGGCACGTGCCTTTTGCCATTGTTGGCTTTTATGGTTGGCCAAGCGCGAATAGAGACTTCCGCAGAAATCACCTCTTATCTATTTGCTAAAAAGTTTCCTTTTAATTGTATCTAAAACCCAAATTTTCGATTATAATTTTTGATGATATCTTTACTGATTATGGTTTTTAATTGTCGTTTTATACGCAGTTATTTCTTCATTAGCGGTGAAAATTACAATTAACTTACACAATTATGATATTACACAATGACGGCATTATTTATGGAAAATCCACTTTTTTATCTGCAGTATAATGGCGCAAAGATATATATAAGTTTATATTAATTGTTACACAATTAATAAAATACTTTTAAACCGCTCTTGTATCATTTAATTGTTCTAAGGTAACGAAATAAATCAATACACTTGTCTTAAGTTAATTTCATGAAAATACAATTAAAATTATGGCTTTTTCAATGCTGAAAACGTCGATGTAATAATCTAACATTATAAAGGCTTGATATTACTTGATACCTGTGAATTCGAGTTTCTATGGTTAATCCTGAAACTTGTAGTTTATAAAAATTGATTTGTGGTAGCTACTTAGAAACTTTTACATTATAATTTATGTAAAAGATTGTTTTAACAACGATACAATCCATTTGATAGGCGAAGATCATCATTTTTGTGCCACATGACTCAGAAAATCTCAACTCCTTCGGTTTGAAATCAATTGAATCTTAGCGCAATGTCTCAAATTTCTCAAAATTTTCGATTTTGAGTCGAGATTCAATTGGGCAGAATAAAATTTGATTTATAGCTTAAGTTAATTTGATGAGCCAAGATTATATTGATCCCGTTTGAAAGCTAATTGATCTAAATTAAATTAATTATATTAAGTAAACTTAATCGGATTGATTACGTTAATTATGTTTGATCTGAATGAAATATATCAAAAGCTGATAAGACCGAACGAGTTCTTTCAAAATGTTCTTCGTGAATAAAAGAAAACTTTCGTTTTTTTAAAAATTATTTTAATCTTAATTAATGTGTTTAATTAAGATTAATAATCTTAAATCGTTTAATAAATTTGATTTTTTTGAAATGCATACAAAGAAAGATAGAACATTAACTTAATAAATTTAAATTCGGTTTATTCATTTTATTACAGAATTAACTAAGAAATGGTGCTTAATTCCATCACTAGATCACTATCGAGTACTATTAATTCTACTCACACGAGGAAAACTCACTCACGAACAACTAAAGCGTTCGTGACAGACAATCACTATAAAGAAACGTGAGTCTTATTAACGCCATCTAGTGGATAGTTCCGGAATTAGTCGGAAATTTCCAACCCGTGACGCTATTTAGCCTAAATAGCTTTCAAAGCGGAAGTGTTAGTTGAATAGCAGGCGTTAACTAAACGTTAATTTTTTAATAATTAGACGATTTTCCTAACACATAACACGCTGAATGTAATATTTAATTGCTTTTATCTCTATTCAACAAAGGAAGCAATCTGTTAAAGCAGTTTTGTTTTCAAAAAATAAAAAAAAATTTAGTTATTGAGTAGCGTAGAGTCCACTCACCTCCCTCACAAATTCCCTAGAACAACTAATAGATTTTCTTTTCTTTTTTTTATACTTTGATGACACCTTATTAGATCGCCGGCAGTAGCAATGTTAAGAGTTATACGTGACAGTGCAATAAATGAATGTTTCTATCTATCTCTTTAATGCTTCTCTGGTGGTCTTAAGAAGTCCGTAGGTCTGGATGGAAGAAGAGGCGTGCGATATTACCCATAATTACAAGTTTGGCAAGACAAGGTAATTGTTAGGCATATATCACCATTTCCATGTGTGGTAGTGACTTTCTATAGGCCTGACACTAATTTAAGATCCGCAGAGGGTACCATCGTGATATCCTTAATACGATACAAAGTATCGATTATGGAGCCGATTTTTGTTACGTTTACCGTAGATATGACTCGATTAGGGAAAAAATTATGCGTAAAAATGTATTGGACTACTATTTCTTGTTAATTTAGGGAAATTTATGGTCGTATTTTTGTCACGAAGTGGGTATTTTGAGTTGCGATAACCGTGCCAAATTCTTTTGTTTTTTATGTATTAGAATGTGTAAATTTATTCGGAATTTTGACTTATTTTTAAGGAATGTTAATTAAATTAAATGGTAATGTAATTTATGTAAATAATTTGTATATAAGTGGCCAATTATTTTTAATATCAAACAATTTAAACTATGATTGAGAACTGAATGATTGAGATTTAGATGTACTGTACTGTATGTAAGGAAGTAGAAACAAGTTAAGTTATTGTAAAACTGTATCTAAAAGCTCTTTAAATGTATCTTTTTTTTTATGATAGCTAAATATAGCAATAAAATTAATAATAATTGGAAAAGTAAATAAAGGCGCCGGTGTATAGTGTGTAGCAATTTAACTACATAAAAGCATTAATAAATGATGAGTCTTGGCACTTGTAAATTGCAGAAAAAAGTTACTAAAATGAAAGTATTTGGCGCTTATCGAAATGCCAATCGTCCACTTTTTATGTCAGTATCTATAATTTTATACTGACATGAAATAACCAGTAATGATATCTAAGACTATGCTTACAACAGACTCGCATTCGATAAGGCAACTGACTGTGTTGCAGGTGCATAAAAAATTACATAATGTTATACGTGACATCAATGTTTATTCGAAGAATGACTAATAATAGTATTAATTATAGCTATATAAGGGCAATAAATGGTTTTAACTTTTATGAAACATGCTTAACTGCGCCAAGAACTTATAGAAAATGAATGCAATCTCTCGCTTTTTTCGCAAGTTTATATAGGAAAAAACTTATATTTTATAAATTTATTATGTTGTAATGCTTCTCTATATTGTTTTTATGACGATATATTTAAAATAATTATGATTTTGAGAAAAAAAAAAGAAAATTTTTGTATGGATTAGCATTTTTATATTCCCATTAAGTACTATAAATACGAATATTATAATTTATAACATATTTAATCTTATAATAAATTTTTAACGGTGATCAAAGTAGAAAAATGGAGATATGTAAGAAAAATAAACATTAAAAATGCAACCGGCATCAATCTTACGTAGCAGAATAAAACACGTGATACACATACAGAACATTAACCATTAATTTATTCACCTTTTGGCAATTTATTAGTTTAACATCTCAAAAGACTACTGATAAGAAACGAGCTATATCATCAAATTGACTTTTCGCATCAAAACTGGTATTAATATCTTCTATAGTTTATTACTTTACATCTGACAGCCAATTACAAATGCTATTATTAAAGTTATATTCCGTAACAATAGACTGTTATAGCAGGGTGCAGCGATTGCGTGTGATTGAAGCTAAGTAATTATTAGACACCGGTATCAAAATGTTGAATTAGGAGGCGTGTAACAGGCACAATAAACCACCATTTTTTTTCTTCTCCAACTTCTATATGACCCTCATGACGTCAGTATAAACATATTTCCATCTGTAGACCCGACTATGGAGGATGTTAATTGATGCGCTTTAGTAGTATAAATTCGCCTTTTTTTCTTTTTTTTTTTTTATTGTATTCTAGAAGGTCTTTGGATATCTTTTTTTTTTTGGTTTCTAAAGATAATAAATAATATTAATATAATAAATTAAGAATGAAATTTAAGTTTTTTATGCTAATAACTACTTTTCAAACTCAATTTGTTTCTAATACCCCGGGCAATGACTCAAGGCTCAGATCGATCACTTAAATTTAATGCTATTCTTTTCATAAGATCTTATTAGATAGTAATAGCATCATTAGCACTTTTATGATTAGCCGACATCTTATTAACTCTATTCTTTTTTTCCTCCCTTCTTCTTCTTCTTCTTCTTCTTCTTGTGCACCGTTATACTAAGACGTTTGAAGTAGCCTACATTATTAAAAATTTTAACTAAAATATACTTGCTATAACTTATTTTTCTTAAAAATTTTATAATTTATTACTTTTATCGCTAGAAAATAAGCTACATTATTAATAATTGTATTAATTATTTATATTTTAAACACGCTATTCCAGTTTTAATTACTTTTTAAAGCAGGTTTTATATAGTCATTTTTAATGATGAAGAATCATTATATATTTAAATTTATAAATTAATCTATAATTAGACTACATATTTTAAGAAATTTAATATAAATTAGTTTAAAAATTATTTTAATTTATAAGTAATAAAAGTATTTTAAGTTTATATTATTTTACTGAGAAATAAATATAATGCGATTAAAATAAAACAATAAAAATTACTTAACTCTATTATTACACAATTTCTATCACTTAAAAAAAAGCATTTTAATGTAGGTTTTTGGTATTAAAACTTCCCATTTTTATGACAATTAATACCTTTTTTAAATGTTAAAAATATTATAAATATATTTTTCAATTAGATACGCATGAATACTATTATTATTATTAGATCAATTTTAAGTATTATTTATTTTATTTTATTAAACTTATCGCTTTAAAAATCTATAATAAAAACGTCAATAATTATATTATTGATTTTAATTGCATTTCAGTTTATTAATTATGATCCTGAATGATTTTTTTATGGTTTGAGGCTATTTTTCATTAAAATAAAATCTATCCACATCACTTTTCACCTACTATTAAACGATTGACAGTCTTTCTTCTTATCATAAATCAAAAATTTATTATGCATCATCCCCTCCATTCAATAAAACTATATATTTCATACCTCCCTACAGCATAAGATTGATTGCACAAACAGTAAGAAAAAAAAATGATTTTATATACATAAATATTTTATTTTATCGTGTCAAATTTTGACAATTTATAGATGTAAACAAGTTTCCCATGTAGTACAATACGCTTCATTTTTCATTCATATATTCTCACTTATAAAAAAATTACAAACAAGAAACACCTCAATAGAAATTGTCCTTGATGTCTGCTTGCTCCAAGGAACGTCTTGACCTAAATCATCCTACATCTTTTGGCTCGAATGTCCAAATGTATGCCTAAACGCACGTCGTATTTAACCTTCATAACTAAAAATTTACAGTGGTAACACTTAATAAAACATCTCGTTGACTAGTTAATTGTGTTACAAATTATCACTTTTGATAATATAAATTAACTGAGATCAAGTAGTACCAGGTAACTTGTCAAATCTCCGTTTCTTCACGTTAGTATGTAAAATTAGCTCAGATTATATAATATTTTACACTTGTTTTCTGTAATTTTAATGGATTTTATAATGTTTATTATTATTTTAAACCAGTCAATGAATAACTGTGAGAAATATTTTCAATTTAAGCTTGTAGGGTGCATAGTTTCTAAGCACTTAGTCACACTTTCACACGTTCTGAGTTGAAGGGTGCGACGTGTTTGGATGTATTTTTAATTAAGGTTATGATTTTTGTAGTTAGTTCGGTAAACAAAGTGGGCCTACGTAGATATATTTTGCATAAAGTATCGTTTTACAAACGTGTAAGGACAATTCGTGAATGACAGAACTGATTTTGTTTACGTTTTCGGCAATAAATCAAAGCGAAACTTCAAAAATTAACTTGAAAATAATTCACTTTTTTTTTACAACAGGTTTATTAATTTCAAGTTCTTCTAAGTTTTAATTATCTCGTGTGAAAGTGTTATCAAAGAAATGACTCGTAAGTGACACGCTAAATGATAAGAATGACGCAAAAATATGTAACTATGTCACTCGTGACTATGCAAATTAGCGAAATTAATGATAAACTTTACTGTTTTTATCGTGGATGATATCAAAAAATGGAATTTTGACATATACCATAATAGGGTAAATAATAATAAAATGTTATCTGGCCCGAAGGGATACAGAAGTGGGTGTTTTGTGCACGTGACTTCCGAAGATGACAACTTAGCTCTAGGACCGAAACAGGTGTAATATAAAGGTGAGCGTAGGCAGATTATGTGGGTGTAGGGATTCTCTCAACTGCACCCATCGTGAATCATCGGAAGGGTTTTATGCTCTGATTATTATGAGGTCCCCGAAAGATTTACGAGGTCGAACGTGACCTTTCAAGCATACCATTAACAAAGTTAATAAGTGATTAAGAAAAAGAAACGATGATTGGATAATTCGAATATTTCTACGTAAAATATTTCTAGTATTCGAGAGAAATGAGTTATTGCTCTGTTACTAAACCTTCATTGACCTCGAACCCCTTTGAGCCCCTTTCAATACTAAAAGTATGGCTAAAATAGCTTCGGTTGATCCCTCGAGGTATAGCTTTAAAAAATCACTTAGAAAGGTTTTTTAAAAGTTAATTTTTGTTAGAACACCATTGAAAAGCTTATAAAAATCGATTTAGTTTGTTGTATACATGGCATCATTTTAAAATAAGGTCGATTTATCAGTTCTTTCATTGCAATTCAGCGAATGTAGCAGGGAAAATTTATTGGCATACCGAAGAATTACAAGATATCTCGAGGCATCTTTACAGATTCTTGACGACAAACAAATTGAGATTCTGATTTAGTTCGCAGGGGTCAAGAGATTAACAAAATCTACCATTTTGCACAAAGTAATTCCCTTCAGTACGTTATACGGGGGCGTTGTAACGGTCGTTTAATTGTAGAGATAGCTGATGGATAGTCGAAGATCAATGACGAAAAGTGGAACGACTAGATTGCCTTGAACACATATTTCCGGTTTAATTGCACTCAAGTAACTAATCAGATAAATTGTATCATCGAGGAAAACATTTTGTAATGTTTATACATGAAATTTATCATATGGGAGCCTGTGATGTGTCACAGAACCACGCGAAACTCGACGTAGAAGCTGAAAGGATCGAATTATATAAGTTTTAAAATATTTAAATAGAATATTTCTTTAAAAAATTAAATAAATCTTTGTGTTTTTTACGTATTTTTCGATTTGGAAGATGATTGCCGAACTCTCCAGATAGGCAGATATGAATCCTAACAACCCTAGAATCGTAATGTGGCTTCGAAATTTAATTTATTAATGTTTTGATTCAGTTCTGGTATTGGAATTAATGACAAAAATGCATAAAAATTGTATGTTTATATATTTTAACAGAGCATAAAATATAGAGAGCAGGTGAAATTCAAAATTATACTGATGTTAGACGAGAATTTGTATGTGTATGTGTGTATGTATATATATATATATATAAGAGAATGAATATAAGAACCGAAATAAAATTTATTGGCACGACTTCCAGAAGGTGCTGTTTATACTCTGCACCCCGCTGTGTTAATCTCGAAACAGGCATCTCTCAGCAGGAAGTCAACTAAGTGGCTAAGTCGCCCGAACAAGGCATAAGCAGCATTATTTTGAGAGCAACAACGATTTGTTATCTGTCAAAACATAGCGATGTAACCGTGATTCAAGCGACCTTATCTACTGTTTCTATCTCTTTCCTTTCCTAACAACTCCAGTCGAATCTATAGCGAATAGTGCGATATCTTCCCACCAGGTGAGCCGCAATCGCCCTACCATCTTTGACAGTTAACAACCAAAATTATGAACTTTGGATTGTTTCGAGTTCATCGTTGAAATCTGCGATAAGACTTTAAAAAAAGGAAAGTCAGACGAGAAAAAATGTTCAAAAAATTCCGCATTTTCCTCTAGAAAATAAAACTGAAACTTTGATTTAAAATTTCGAAAATTATTATTATTAAATCCATTTTTTGTGGGGCTCTTTCTAAATATTGAATGCTATTTCGTTGTTCCCGTAAATGTATACGTTAAGTTTTATTATTATTATTACTATTTTTTTTTACTAATTTTAAGATATTTCTAATCAAATATTGAGAACTTGATACTGCTAATCATTAACAGGACATCAGTTGAGCCTGTAATCAATAACAGGCCTTATCTAAGCTTCTGATAATGAACAATATGAGCTTATATTACTAATCTTAAATGATAATGTCCTGTTATTGTCAGAGCTCAGATAATGCGCTTTTATTGACTAGCAGCATAACTTATAAGTTCTTATTGAGGTAATAAGAACTTATAAGTTATGCTGCTAGCTAACTTATACAATATCACTAACTTTTTGCATCTTAGCCACATTCATTTACTATTATTGAATTGTTAAACCATGATTGCCTCATTTATTTACAGCGATTTTCACGAATGTCCTTACTTAGAGAAACAACAAACCGCAAGAAATTACAAGTTAAAAACAGTATTTTTTTTTCGGTTTTAATATTCTCCAACGATATCAAGAACAATAAATATGTATAAAATCTCAACTTCTCATATATATATTGTAAGTATAGGGTAGAAATTCTATATAAATGCTAATGAAAAGGGTTGATATCTAGGAAGAGTTAAGAAACTCATACTTTTCTTTTGATTTATATATATCTTTTTTATATCCGGATTTAAATGTAACCGGATTTTCGAAACAAGCTTCTATAATTACAAATTGTAAATTCTACATTCAATTTTATTTCTAGTGTATATAAACATAATAATCTATGTTTGTTCCTATATGAATTGTAAAGCATTTCCTACATAATTATGCGGAAAAAATATATATTTCATACGTTTTTTTTCCATTGGAAGACTTGATATAAATTGTAACATATTTACATGTTTTTACTTAGTGATTTTTTTCATCTCACTTTTACAATATTCAAAAGTATGATATGACTTCTTTTTTCAATTGTGTAACGCTTTCTTTGATCTTAGTCTGTTTTTACTTTCTTTTAATAAACAAAACAGTGTTTCTAATCCAAGTAGGTCAACACTTTCTTCTGAAAAGACAAACCTCTTCCCTTAAAAATCGCCCACTTCTACTTCCATGGTCAGAGATTTGTCTTCAAAATGTCTAAACTTGGAAGAATTGCTCGAGAATTCTATTTTCGCCCAATTATCTCCATAGACTAAGCCCTATTCTTTACGGACACTATACTGTGATGAATTTTAAGTTAGTATTATTTAAAAGAAAGGAGCCCACTTAGGGCGTTTTGCCCTTTCTCCACGAGTTCATAGGTCATTAGATTTTATATCCTATTTCGACTTTTATAAGTCGAAGGTACAGATTTACCGTTTCGTCGACGCCCCTGGGTTCTAGTGTGTGTTTATGTGAGGATCTGTGGGATGGAATCACGAAAATGGATCCTGCCCAGGGCGGTATCTTCTGGAATTGGTCCAGAAGATGGGTCAGTTGTACCCAAAATGATGACAGTGACTCATCTCACACAAAGGAAGGGCGTATGATTTTTAACGAGTGGGTTCGAGTGCGCTCTTTCAGCACGGGGATGAAAGGGCCATCAATTTAAGATAATCTATAAGTTTCTAAAAATTGGGATTTGGCACACTTTAAGTAAATTACACGAAATTGTACGTTGTTAACATATGATATATCTCTCGAATCATACGCCAAGTACTGTATTAGAGATTAAATTTAACGAAATTTACGGACAACTTTTCTACAAAGTTTATTTTATATTAATCATTAAATATTGTAAATTATTATTAATAATATTTGCTAAGCAAGAAAGAGTATTACTTAATATTCTTGTAATAAAAATCGCAAGATCTCGAAGAACTGTATAAAATATTAAATTAGTGCCACTAGGAAACGAGTGATTAATGTTCGAGTATGTTAACTTTTATCAGGATTAATTTAACCGAGATCAAATTTATAAGTAAGGAAAAGATAACTTAAATAATTCGAATGTAATCAGTTGTGTTAATCACGAAGGATCACATAGATTTATGTGTTATTTTAGAGATGGCACTACCACAAAAAAAAAATAAGAAATTTAAAGAGCGATGATCCCGTTGATAGCATTTAATGATAATACTTAAAAAATGATTGTCATTAAAATTCTTACCTTTCATATAGAAGTTTAAAAGCATTACCATTAAGAAAAAAATTATTATACAGTAGGTTAATCATGTATAAGCTTTGAAAATCCTTATATTTATAAGAAACTGTAACTAATATACGAATGTCTGCGAACTTCGCTACAAAACTTATGAAACTAATACCTGGCGTTTGTAAATGGCCCGCCCTTTCTCATCTTTCTTCTAAGATCATATTTTTAAAACGTGTTATAGACAAATCTTAGCTTCATCTTTAGTTCTGTTTCTATAATATTTGGTTTTAATTATAATACTCTCTCAATACCTTTAGAAAAACTTTATAAAAGCTTAGTCGTGTTGTCAGGGAAATTAAGAAATAACAGTAATGGACTTCATGTTATAGAATAAAAATAATAATTACGTTTTAAAATAATAGAAAATATTCATGACAATAAACGAAACAAGTACTACGTTTCATCAGACTACTTATTATGTCCCATTTTGTCTTAATAACGAAACGAGATGATAAAAAGTCCTTATGACGAAACGCAATTCAGCATAATAAATATCCGTGCCATAAAGAAAACAAACAAAAGAAATTTTTCTTGCAGATAGCATCTTTCAATTTAGTTTAGTTTAACACGGGCCCTATTTTTCTTCAAGGTTAAAGAATATTGAAAACGATTCCGAATACACCAAGATAAAATTATACGACTAATTAACATGTCATTTATAACTTTCATTAATTACTTTCGCCGATACGAAAATGAAAAATAACTGAAACTCGACCGAGCTCCACCTGATGTGTGTGAACAATGAATTTTACATCTTAAGATGGAATTACCCTTAAGGTGTGGGGTTCAGGATAAATACCCTCCCGTCATACACAGCTGGATTCATTTATCAGGAACAATCCTTCGGTTCCAACATCACAAGACAGTAACAATAAGTTTCGCTCTCCTGCTGGGAAAACCCAACTTAATGAATCTTGATGATATTTGTCCTCAGGCCACACCTGTTCATTTTGCCGCCGTTTAATTCGAGAATTTGTTACAAATTTTTGCACAAATGTCCTTCTAGAAATTCACGTTTTTAGTTATCAATCAAACGATGGAAATACCTGTCAACACCAATTCAATTTCTGAGTTTAGACTTCAGAACACAATAAGACACACGAACAATACTCGGGGCATTTTCCTTAAACTTAAGCAACAGCAATGAGTTAAGTTATTCATGATTTATTCTCATACTGACTTGCTTTATAAACTGTATTTAAAATCAAATTTTTTCCCCTTTTCTAATTTTTTGTATATCGTCGGATCTGTTCAAAATATTTCTTATTTTCCACGGACTATCCACAAGATTTACTTTTTATTATTTGCTTATCAAATCTTATTTTTTCTACCTTAATTATGTACAAATCGATTTTCTCTGATATGAACTTATTACAATTGAACTTTTCTATCATACATTTCTACGTAACGATCCTCAAAATTAATTTTTATACGTGTAGACTTAATCCAAAATTCAGATTTTTTTGGAATTTCCATCGTGCATTATCATATAAAAATTGTTTTACAGTTCTGTACAGCTTTAGATATCACATCAATATTATTTTTTATCATTAAAACTCTTAAAAAAACATATCAAAATATTGATTTTTGTTCTTACAATGATCTGCAAATTTGTCCGAAATTGATTTTACCGCTTTAATATTATTTATTCTCGCATAAAATTAATATTTTGACATTCTAGTCTATCAGAAATTGCCATAAGTATAATATAAAGATTCCAACTGAAAGATATTATCTTGCGTAATTCTTTGTAATCACGTCCAAATATTATATCGTTAATAACGTATTTCTATAATTGACGTTTTAATTATCCAACATCCTTACCGCCGTTAAATTCTCATCCTTAAATTCAAGATCCTTACGCGTTAAATTCTTATAATTTCTACAATAATATACCCAATTGGTGACATCGAGCGAAGAGTAAACAATATCAGCAAATGCAACTTGTTTCTTCCTCACTTTATATGATATAGATATAGACGTACAGTACATCAGATAAGAGCGAGTGTGAAAGTATATTCACTGGGGTCAAAGTTGAAAGGGTTGACGGAATCGTGTGGGTTGTGATGTTGCATGAGAAAGTTGACATATCCCAACCCAAAGAGTAAAGTCGCGATCGGAATAATGATGCGTTTTAAACTACACTTTTTCACTTATAAATCTGTTTCTCCAAAGTTTGCATTGTTCGGAACTCTTTCCCGCCCCAAAATTTGCACGAAAATCCAGCGTTAAACGAATTTTTCTTTCTGTATCCATTCGAATGCGTTAATTAAAATGTCCAAATTCGTTCCTCCTCCGCTCGCGTGTTGTTTTTCTCAAAAACTAAAACAACAAATGAGATTCGTAACAAAGACGAAAAAAAAAGAACTTTTTCTTCGAGTGGGCGAAATGTTTCAGGGAAAAAAGTTTGTTCAACCCATGTTGAAACGCAACCCTATAATTAAAATATGACGTTGCAATATATATTTATTTATTTTCTTGCAGAGTTTTACAATTAAATTTCGACTGTTGGCATTAAGCGAGAGAATTTCTATGCCTAATATTTAAACCAATTTCAAAAAAGAGAAAATTATTTATAAATTTTTCAAATAAAAAAAAATTCTAATTTAAAATAATAACTTGAACCTGCCACTAGAAGAGCTCATTAGTTAGATTTTAACGTATTTTTCGAGTTATAAATTAAATTTATAGTCCAAAATTCGCAAAAAAAAATATATATATATTTTTTTTTAATTGATATTTGAAAGCAAGAAATTAATGCGTCTTGTTTATTAAAAATGCAACTTTTAAATAATAAAAATTAGTTATTTATTAATAAATATTTGGTACTAATTTAAGTCTTACTCACTTTAAAATTATCAATTATTGGTCATGTCTAAATTATTTTAAAAATATATAAATCTATTTAAATACGGTTTAATATATTGTTTAAATCTATGTAGAAGCACTTATAGTATTATTTAAGTTAAAGAAAAACTAAAAGTGCGAACACTAAATGCTTATAACTGGTTGATTCTCTGACAGAAGCATCGCAGGATAATTAGCCCGAGGCTTGATGGCCAGGTGAGTGGGTAGGCCAGGCTGAAAGTATCCTCCCATCTGTTTGAGTTTGTATATAAGAAGAGACAATGATCATGAACACAGATTAAATGTTGACTTATACCGAATTGGTTAATATTTAGCAATCTAAAAAGCACGCTCCAAGAAAGAAGATACATCATGGCTGATGTTTATGATGTAAGTTTATAGTATTTATAATAAATTACTTACCGAATAACCTCTATAACTATAAAATTTTCATTATTCACTAACTTAGTTATTGTATAGAATAGAACTATGTAGTTTTTCACTTAACTAATAACTGTAATGAACTAAAAATAATTCATTGATCATTAATTCAACTCAATAATTTAATTTTTTTTTCAAAATATAAATTGTTTGCAATGTAGAAATAGTTTACTTCAATAAGAGAGATATTTTTAAAATTAAAAATATAGCTTGAGAGAAAGAATTACGCTTGACTGCATGATGGACGAGCGTAGAAATGTTGAGTGAAAGTGTTTATAATGTGCTGATAGTTCTTCATGTGAATAGTGAATGATTAATGCCGGATCAAATAACTGATGAGAGACTTTTTTTATCATTTGGTTAGGTGTGGCAAGATATCGAACATGTATTGCTTCGAGAAATGAATGCTAGTTGCGAATCGAAACCTTCAGCAGATCTGCCATCCATCGAAGAGCTTATATATCCTAAAAGCTCCAACCAGATATCATATATACATTCTCAACCGGTATATCAACCACAGATAACAGAAGATTTCTATCCTTTTATTAATATGGAAACAGAACAAAAATGTATGGAATGGCTTCAGAATACGCAATGTGTTGAAAACACATTTGTTGATTGGAATACTACTCAACAAATGATGGATTTAACAAATATTGAAAATTCATATTGCCAAACTCAAATTTATCCGCAATTTAATCGGATTATGCCAACTATGCAAACAGGTTTGAGCCTTAATGCACCCCAAGCTCAAATCTGTTATCCTCAAGCTCTAGGAATACCATTAAAGGGTAGAAGAGGTAGAAGACCACGAGGACCTAGAAAAGTAACTATACACACGTGCACTCATCCTGGCTGCTCGAAAACTTATACTAAGAGCTCTCATCTAAAGGCACACTTGAGGACCCACACGGGTGAGAAGCCTTATCAATGTACGTGGAAAGGTTGTGGATGGAAATTTGCAAGATCGGATGAGTTAACTCGACATTTCAGAAAACACACGGGTGATAGACCGTTTCAATGTCGTATGTGTGAGAGAGCCTTCTCTAGATCGGATCATCTATCTTTGCACATGAAAAGACACATTGATCTTATGTAAAATATCTCGAAAAATATTTTAAATTGTTTTTATGTTGATCACTAGGAGCCATTTTAAATGTGAAAATATTGGCATTGGACGTGCGTTCCTAATTACTTAATTAGATTTCATATTATTGCAGTTAGATACCATACAAGATCGTGTGTGCATTTTAAATTTCTATGCAAAATGAACGGACAATATTACAGCATTTATAGCTATTATTTATATATCTTAATTATGTTTAATTCAAAAATATTCTAATTTAATACTTTAAGCAAAAAAAAATGTTAAACGTTTTCAGTCAAAAACAAAACATATTTTAAGAAACGTGAACAATTTTAAAAGCAGGTGTTTTTCAAAATTTTAAAAATTTAAATTCTGACCAATTAACTTAAACGTATTAATATCACGTGACGCATCGATTTTAAAGTATTGGTTAAATTTGAATTGACGTCATAATAACAAAAAAGAACGTGATGGAATGTCTTATTCGTATCGACCAATAAGAGATTGAGGTTAAGGTTATTTGTGGACCGTTTTTAAAAGTTGAAAAATCATTAATTATTTTTCGAGGGCCGTTCGCAGTCCTTTCAAGGGATGATCTAGATTAGTTTTTTTTTGTGTGAAAAATTATTAATGACGCTAAGAGTATTGAAATAAAAGTCTTGTAAAGTTAAGCAACAAAAAAGATAATTTAAATATAAACCGTCTGTTTATTGGTGAACTAAGTTATACGTCATCAGTTTAAAATGTTTAAAAAGTAAGACGAAAACTTATAATAAATTTGCTGTAAATTTTATTTTTTTGTATTAAGAAGCACGCAAATTTTTATTAAAATAATTTATGCTATTTTTTTTATTGCCAATTTAATTATATAATGTTTTTGAATAGGATTTAATGTTTGTAAATGTATTTTAAATTAGTTTTTTCAATGTATATAAAGCAACCAAGGGAATTTTTAAGGCCAGTTTTTATGTGTAAAATATATATAAATTGTATTTTTTAATAAAATTTTTTTATAGAAAATTTGCTTTAATTTTTGTATTAAATATTTTAAAGTATGGATTATTTTTAGTAAATTTAAAATATAAGAGAATAATTCAAATTTATAATTAAAACAATTCAGAATATGAATTTATAATTTCCTTTTATATAAAAATATATTTCAATATATAATCCTTTTTTTTACATTAAAAACTTAAAAGTTTTAATGTAAAAATGAAAGGAAAAGATGCCTTGTTCTTGCATTTATTTTAAATTACGTACTGTTTTATATTTAACATCAAAACTTAAGAATTTTATTACGAAAACGCCTCTCACACTGTGAAAAAGTTTCATAATTAGAATCCTTAATGACTATTTTTACATATAATAAATTAAAACTTTTTGTTGCTTAATATATATTAAATTTTATTTCTTTCTCTTTGTAAGCAAAAGTTATAATTCAGTTTCTGCTTAAAAATTGGCAATTGTTCAATATAAATGAAGGTTGTAATTAAATTATATCCTTACAAAAAAAAATTTTAACAGAATATTATATGAATTATTAAATACGTATCATATATTCGAGTGTAAAAATATCATTTTTATGTATTTGTAATAGGCGAATTTCTTTTTATTTTTGTCAAGGAAAAATATAGAGAGGCATTTATATCGCTTATTGAAATGATTAGGCTAAATTTGAATATTATAATTTGGTATTCGTAGAAACTTTTTCACATAAAATATTCTTATATTTTAATAAGCAATTATACAATATTTATTAAGAAATAAACAGAAAATTCATGCAATTCGTCATACCCAACAATATATAATTTTTACATTAAAAACATTTTAAAATTTTCTCTAAAATTATGATATATTTTGTGTTAGATCGGGAGTTTTTTCAGTTGCAATTACGATTTTATTAAATATTAACGAATATTTTCATAAATTATCCACGAAAAGAACATTACGTTATTATTTTATTGATCTGAAATTTCGCATTGAAAAAATCTTTAAATTCTTGGATGAGGATGAGAGGGAAAATATTTAAGAACCGCCAACGAAAAACTAGACTGTCTTAAGATAGGACCGCAGTTTTACTCCAGCTGAATAATTTTACACCAGTTAAGTTTGCTTTTAGTATTCTGGCAACGTAAGCCATCTTGTTAAATGTCCCCATTCACTAACAACTCTTTCATTAGAACCTGTTCGTTGATAATATCAGAGATAGTCAATGAGGCACAGGAGTAATTGTGGTGACGGCGAGGACAGCAAAAAGGCTGAAAAAAAAATGTTTTATGTACGAGACTCTAGTTGTTTGCAAACCAAATGATTATGGTGTATAAACAATATTTGCAACGTTAAATGAAAATTAATGGTTAAGTCGAGTTTTAGACTTGCCATGGCTACTAAATTTATGCAGCATTATCCTGTTTATTGGCATTTTTATAAGTAAATTTCTTTAATGTAAATTATTTTTAAAAAAAACTTAATTAATTTAAAGTCTTAGCAAAACATTAAATTAATTAATTCGTAATATAAAAATCTATTTTTAAAATTAAGAATAACTTGAAAGATGGTACTGAAAATTTGTCCATAGAAACGGTAAGCTAATTGCAGTGGCCTAAATCTTGTTATGTTGTCAACAGTGATCAAAATTTAAAAAAAAAAGAGGGTTAAGAATGTTGATTTCGACAATTTTTCGTGATGCCACCCGCTGCTCTGTTTTTGGCATTTACAAAATAGTAGGGATTCCCACTGAGTAAAACACTTAATAGAAATAAAGTTAGGAGTTTCTATTTAGTGATTATTCAAAAACAAAAATAAATTTTTAAAAATTGGCATCGATTTAGAAACAGGTGTAAATTGTAGAAGGAATTTCCTCATTAAATTATTACAGCGATCATCACTAGGCCTCATAATTACACAGTAATTATCTCAAGGCCCTATCGTAAAGTGTGTGATATGATACGTATATCAACTGTTAAAAAAAAAAAAAATTATATAGGCCTATATGTATGCACAGACTGAATGACCAAAAAAAAAAAAATTAATAATATTTAAGATGTCCTTGAATTCTGTTATATTAATATTCTCCATGAAACAAAGCATGATTTAATTAAGAAAAAGAGGAGTAAAAAATTTATTTTGATTAATTTAATTTAATGTAATAGTAGGAAAGTGAGATAAAATTTATTAAGACTTTTCAATCTATATTTAGCACTTTTAAAAATTATATTTTAGTTGAAAAGTAGAACACAATTAAAAGCAAATCCTATAATTCCAAAAGAAAATCAGGAAGTATTATCCACCCAGGAAGCAAAATTTGTTATTTACATAAGACACAATTGGGTGTCTCGCCTTCAGTGTGAAATTCGACTGTTTTCCTATCAACGATTCTCTAAACTTTAACCAAATCACCATTTTTCATCTCTTTTCATATGTTATCTGACTCTACAGGATATTATAAATGACAGAAATCACAGCATAGGGTCGATATTTACAATTGTTATATTGTTCCACCTTATTGGTTATACCGACTTTGTACCATTGACGTCATTGGATGGTTATCCATTATGCCCCATGGGGTGATGATGAATATATATAACTAAAAGAAAAAAGAAAAAAAAAACTAGTTTAGAAAATGAATGTTTGAAGATTCGATTCTAGTTTTATCTTTTGTAATAAATGGATATAAGAGATATAAATAACCTTTTTACATAATTTAAAAAAATTATATTAATCGATTTTATCGATGTAAAGAGGATTATAACAATTCTTCAAAAACTAGAGAGTGGGATGTTTTTAATGTTTTTGTTATAAAACTTTTGCATGTTGGTTGAGGTATAAGAATATGCATATTAAAATCTTGAAGCAAAACTTAATTTCAACAATAATGTATGGACACTTTTGTAGATGATGGATGATTCTTATAGGGGGAGGATCACGCATGTTTCTTAATATTTTTACTCTGAAAGAAGGCCTTTCCCTAACTGAGCGTGTATTAAAATTTTAATGATGATAGATCACCATTTCAAATGGTCGGAAGTATAACCGTAACGACCTTTACTGTTCTGTTTTTTTATTAAAAAAAAAGAAGTGGAAGCGTGGGTGCCACCTTTTTAAAGCTCACCCCTTGTACAAAAAAGTATAGAAATTACTAGAGTTATAAAAAAAAAGTAAAATTATTCGGAAGGGGTGAGAATATTTGATGCTAATTCGAAACTCGTTAGGCTGAAGCTACTGGACATTTTTTTTTTTTTTTTGAAAGACTAGATACTTTCCTGTTTTACTAAAGCAGCACAAACCCTTTGAAAGTATAGGGTTTATTATTATTATTTTTTAGCGTTAGATAATAATTGTCTAGGCGGGAAATAGCACAATTACTAAATTTCCACCCAACTCATTAAAACAACTTTGGTTTCACGCCGTTCTATAATGACAGGAGGGTTATAGCACTGATGACACTACAGCCAAACTCTCAATAGTAATTAAGCTTAATGCAGCTGTGAGGTTCTTTTAGGGGGTTATAGATGTCTAGATTCGAGCGTATCCTTCTGTTTATTTATATTCAAATATCGATTATATTAATTGTAATATTAAAATGATTAATTCTATAAATGTTGCATTCTTTTTAAAAAATAGAAAAATGAATTGTTTTTAAAATTTTAAATTATTTCTACAATTTATTACATATATTTTAAATTATAAATATGTTAAATTATAATATTTTCTGTAATGATGTGAATTTTGAGAATTTAAATCGAAATTAAATGCGATTGGAATAAAATTAGTCACGTGTTTCAATATTACACGACGATTGGTTTATTCAAATTTAAAAAATACAGTTAAATTTATACGAATAAACTTTGATTGGAGAAACTATTACGTAATGAGATATTAAATAGGTGATTGGATCATTCAAATTTTTAAAAATAATCGTATTCAATATTTTAATACATTTTTTTTTAATATATAAATTTTATTTTAAATTTACTTAAAATTTGAGTTAATTAATATCATAATTGGATAAATAAGGATGAAATTAAATTAATATTAATTTTCAAAACTAATTATCCATTTAATTACTAATTTAGTAATAATTATTAAAATTAATCAGTGGCTCCATCTAGTGTTATAAAACTGAAATATTTTATAAATTATAAACAGTTGTCATTGAAAGTCAGAAAGAATTTCATTTTAACTTTTGATTATTTTTTGACAAATGAGGTTAACTGGAGATCCAGTCACCACTTGACCTCTATCTTCCTGTTTGACAATGTCAGAGAATGTAGTTTGCAGATGACAAGTTAACGGAACATCCTATTATCAGTAACGTGTTAAACTTGCATTCAGAGATATACAACGCACCACTTCTTTGACCAGCATGAGGTCCATCTTACATACTTCATACGTGTTGACAGAGTCAAATCTAGTTTGACTACAGTTGTATATAGAATGGGATTATCACAAAAAAAAAATTCAATTTTTGATTATTTCGTTTTATTTTTATTTTTATTTTTTTATTTTTTTGCATTTAACTTTAAATATAATATATATAAAATGTTATTATTCCATGGTTTATGTTATACTACAAACGAATTACATAAAAAATATGAATTGAAACGTCTATATTTAAAGTTTAGGGCATATGAATGGTATATAGTCGCCATTTTAAAAATTTGAAATTTAAAATTCCGAACTGACAAATCATCGCTATTTAAACGATTTACGTCATTAACTTTAACCAATTATATCGAATCATATCAAAATTGTCGATTCTGTAGAAGAACAATGCATTTTTCTTTTCGGAACTCTTACTTATGGTAGAAATAATATAAAGTATACGTTTACTAATAGAATTAAACGAGGCCCACCCTAAATTTTCGATGACCTCTTTGGACTTTTGCCTGTGCTCCCCGTAATTAGGGGATCACCAAGGGATTTCAGTAACGTGACGCCCCCACACGTGTGGTCTACCTTATATATATATATACACACACACACGCACCAACGATCCTGTACTATATATATTACAAGTTAAAGGAATAAAAACAGATTTATAACCTGGTGAAATGGGTTAAAAATTAGATTTTTAAAATTAAACTATTGAATGGGGGATAGAAAAAGAATGGTATAAGAATGCAGACAGCAAAATTCAGCTTATTAATCCTAATACTAGGCTTAATATCTGAAAAGAGCTAACCATTCATTACTCTTCACCATCGCATTAATAGAGGTTGGTTGGTGTGATCTTTCACCTCCAATCTGTCACTTTCTTCGAGGATGTGTTAGGCAGAAACGCTAGAGGTCATCAATGCATCACTCACGTCACTTGTGTTCCTTTTAAAGGAATCCAAGTAGCGTGAAATGAGATGTTTTCTTCTTCTTAAGGTGAGGCCCGAAACTACAATAACTATACCGTTCCTACATCCGAGCACCCTACATAAGAATAGTAAGGCAAAATCCTGAATGATAACCCTTCTCTCTCTTTTTAAATTTGTAAATTTTTATACAAGATATTAATAGAGGGAACGAAAAGACCATATCTTCTATTAATTAAACACTATAAGAATTGTTTAAGAGTTAACCGGGGTGATGATGAATATATATAACTAAAAGAAAAAAGAAAAAAAAAACTAGTTTAGAAAATGAATGTTTGAAGATTCGATTCTAGTTTTATCTTTTGTAATAAATGGATATAAGAGATATAAATAACCTTTTTACATAATTTAAAAAAATTATATTAATCGATTTTATCGATGTAAAGAGGATTATAACAATTCTTCAAAAACTAGAGAGTGGGATGTTTTTAATGTTTTTGTTATAAAACTTTTGCATGTTGGTTGAGGTATAAGAATATGCATATTAAAATCTTGAAGCAAAACTTAATTTCAACAATAATGTATGGACACTTTTGTAGATGATGGATGATTCTTATAGGGGGAGGATCACGCATGTTTCTTAATATTTTTACTCTGAAAGAAGGCCTTTCCCTAACTGAGCGTGTATTAAAATTTTAATGATGATAGATCACCATTTCAAATGGTCGGAAGTATAACCGTAACGACCTTTACTGTTCTGTTTTTTTATTAAAAAAAAAGAAGTGGAAGCGTGGGTGCCACCTTTTTAAAGCTCACCCCTTGTACAAAAAAGTATAGAAATTACTAGAGTTATAAAAAAAAAGTAAAATTATTCGGAAGGGGTGAGAATATTTGATGCTAATTCGAAACTCGTTAGGCTGAAGCTACTGGACATTTTTTTTTTTTTTTTTTTTTTTTTTTTTTTTTTTTTTTTTTTTTTTTTTTTTTTTTTTTTTTTTTTTTTTTTTTTTTTTTTTTTTTTTTTTTTTTTTTTTTTTTTTTTTTTTTTTTTTTTTTTTTTTTTTTTTTTTTTTTTTTTTTTTTTTTTTTTTTTTTTTTTTTTTTTTTTTTTTTTTTTTTTTTTTTTTTTTTTTTTTTTTTTTTTTTTTTTTTTTTTTTTTTTTTTTTTTTTTTTTTTTTTTTTTTTTTTTTTTTTTTTTTTTTTTTTTTTTTTTTTTTTTTTTTTTTTTTTTTTTTTTTTTTTTTTTTTTTTTTTTTTTTTTTTTTTTTTTTTTTTTTTTTTTTTTTTTTTTTTTTTTTTTTTTTTTTTTTTTTTTTTTTTTTTTTTTTTTTTTTTTTTTTTTNTAATGATGTCCACTAGCTATATAACAACTGGTAGTCGTGTGACACACTTGATGCTCCACTGCTTTGCACACACTTTTGAAATTTTTCTATCGAATATATCAGAAAATTCAATTAAGATAATTAAATTTTCAATATTTATTCTGAGTTTAGTTATTTTTATCGTTAGTTTAAACTGTAAAGAACATAAGTGCTTTCAAAAATATTTACTTTACTTTCAGCGGTGAAAGTTTTATAATCTTTTATTTAATTTTTATGCCATTATTTATTTAATTTTTTTTTAAATATAAAATCAAATCTTTATATTAAATTTTAATTTGATTTTTGTGTAAAATCTGATAATCATTCAAACAGTCGTAGTGAAATTTAGTAAAAACTAGTTTTCTATGCAAACTTGTTCTCTTTCCAAGGACATTGACATGTTCATAACTTTAATTTCAATAAGAAAAATGTGAAATAAATCACTTTTTATGAATTAAATTATAATTCCGGACATTAAATTATAAATTTAAATCATTTTATTTACTATAAAATAAAGTATTTTCGTTTTTTTAACGCTCTTTTAGTCTCACATTACCATTACTTACAGGCTTGTCTGATGTATAGTATATTATTTAAGAATTATTTAAACTGTATAAAATAATAAATATTTACTTTATAATTGTGTTATTAATTTATGATTTTTATTACAAAAGACTATTTTAATGACTACATTATAAAAGAGTTTTCTTGCTGTAATTAGAAGAATGAAGTAACTGCTGCACTTAAACAAAATTTAATGTTTAATAAAAAAATAAGATAAAGACCCAATCGATCGATCTTGTATTTTAATCTTTTTACGATGTATCTTTATAAAATTTTTATAGTCATGGAAAAGGAAATGTATAGAGGTAGAGCGTAGAGCTAGAGAGCGATTAAAAAAAGAAAAATACATAATTTATAGCGTTCTCATTCACAATTAAGAAAGCGATAAAGTTTATCTATAAGGTATCATAAACAAACACGCAACTTATACAAACAGATTTCTGAGAATGAAGTTAAATATTCGACCATTATACATGTACTTTCGCTTACTTTTACCGAGAAAAACGCTTTTGTAAAAAGAAAAATAATCTAATAAAGTGACCTGTTCTGTTTTAGCTTCCCCTCTTAAAATTTTTAATAACCAATTTTTCATTATACAGTTATATACGACATATATATATATATCTATATACACGATGTACACACATACACATAAACATACATATGTATGTATATTAGCCATTTATACAAATACAGTAATGTATATTTATTTAGTATACAAATACAATATATTCAGCTTAAAAAATTAAGGTTAATGGAATTTACCGAATAATCTTTACGTGTATTTTCTTGGCTTGTATCAATTTAATTAAAAATTAGCCTAAATATCATAAAAATTGAATTTAGTTTTTATTAATTATGACATAACCCCACCCGAATAAGGAGTTATTGAAAATGCCGGTATTACTATATTGTTTAAATTGAGTCCGAGCCCTTAATTTCTATCGAACAATGAATTCATTAAGGTTAAGGAGCCGTTTTAAGTGAACTCACGTTCAACACGAACCATCAAAATATTCGCAAACATCGTGACTATAACTCAACGGTACAGAAAAATACACATTTAGAAGTTTGATTGTCAGAAGGTGGTATTAGCAGCGGTTAGACGGCGCTCTTGCGATTAGAATGCGTAAAGCGCCACCAATAACTGCAGCTGCGCCCTCTTACGACGGGTTTTAGTGACTGCTGTGGAGTACTACAAAGCGGGGACGTAAAGATTATCTGGAATATTTCCCCTTTAAAATCATCAATGATATCGAAATGAATACAGGAATTAGTCACGTGGATTTAGGAAATGATTATTTGACAACATAATTGAATGCCGGAAATGAATATGGCTATCCATCTAAAACAACCCGGAAATGAACAGAAATGACGTAATTTACGAAAACCGGAAATTATCTCTGGCGTCATCAATAAATATTGGAAATATAACGCTATCGATACTGGTTTAGATTCTTTATAGCGCTCGGAGTGGTGCCATAATTCTTCGAGCTAAAAAAAAATATGCACAATTATAAATTCGCTAATCATAAATTACGCAGCCAACTCGATGCTGCCATCTTGTGGAAAACATAAAAAAATTATTAATGTTTTATTATATCATTTCTGTCATGATTACAATTGAGTATTTGAAGAACTTACATAATTTAATCTGATGGATAAAGCGCATGGCCTATTTTGTATGTACGTGATTGGAATTATATCCAGACTACTGACGTCATAATCAGCTTAGTACGTGATATAACAATGGGAAAATAATCACGGTCAGTATGAAGCCTAAAGCATTGGATAAATAGATGCGAGTTCAATATCCCCCGATGACATGGATGGGAAATTCAATCCTATAAGTTTTTGACAATTCAATACTAGTTTTAAATTTGTGTAATCTATATATATATATATATACAGTATAAAAAATGTCGCACGTAGCCAATCAGATCGAAGTTTCATCTGTGGCACGTGTTCTATACTCTGCCAATCATACAACTCTAACTTTGCACTCCAGCAAACCGGAAGTGCCGCCATTATTTCTCTCTCGCATCCAAGATTTAATCTACGATTTCAAGTACTTACAGCACTATTTTAAGTTTTATAAGTTTTCCTTAATCTGAATATATTTTGATATTAGTTATATATTTATTAAATAATTTCTCAATTAGTTTCATGTTTTATAGTTGTTTTAGACGAAAAGGATTCCTATTCCGGACGATAAAAATGGCGACGCATCCCGTTTTGTTACGATGCGGGTCCATTTTACCCTTTAAAATTTATTTCCTTTAAAATTTATTTAGTATTTTAAAGTAACTTTTTAATTAGAATTTTTACTTTTTAAAAGTTTTTCCTAAGTATTCGTCTGTGAATAGCCAATCAATGTCATTAATTTAAAATAATTCTCTGTTCATTAGCACATATCGATTCATAAATCTATTCTACATAATTATATAAAATACTTAGCTTAAACTCGTCATGAAAAAAAATTATAGAAAAATGGAAACGGCGGCATTGGAAATCGGTGAATTGTCACTAAATTTTTGAATATACAGGGAGCGAAGTTCCCTATTATCCTTAAAAGATATATAACTGTAAGGAAAATAAATACAATTAATATTGCACTTTAAAGTAATTTAATACAGACGAGTTATTCATAAACAGTGATGTATGTTACATTTCACTGAAATGTAACAATTTTACATTTCAGTGAAATGAAATATGTTACATCTGAGTGAAATGTAACATATTTCCACCCTTGACTTGTGTCAGTTGCGTGTAATCCTTTGGACAAAAAGGGGAATTGGTTAAGGCTCCTGACGAGGGCCCAATTAATCTTTTATAAAAAAATATTTCCTCCGAAAAAATATCTGTAGTAAACACTGTATACGAGGCGCAAATTCAAATTCGCCTGTGCCCCATGAAGTCATAACACGCCTCTGACTTAAGTAATGAAGTCTTCAACTGAAATACTAGTTATGTATTAAGTGACACCACGAAATATCGAGTTTAATTCAGAGGCATTATTCAAGAAAAATTTGTACCAATTCGAATGAGCATGTAATTAATTATTGTTGCAAGAAGCGTTGCAAGAAGCGTTGCAAGCATTTCCAACACGCAAATGCATATCGAAAGTATCTTGTTAATTTAAACATCCAGAATATTTTTCAGTAGTAATTATCTTGAAATCTTATATAAAAATCGATTATCTTTAATTCGGATCTAAATATTAAACTTTATAACAAGAAAATGAATTTATTATCTAATTTATGATAGAAACTTTAACTTAAATATGTAATTTCGTGACGAGTAATTAATTTTAATGATTATATTGCAATTTAATTAAAAATTAATGAAAATCGTATCAGTTAGACATGATGGAAGACCCTCGAAAACATTGTGGGCGACAGTAGAGGAGGATATGGAGGTGTGTAAAGTGACAGCAGAGATAGCCCAAAACAGAAATCTATAGAAGATCACAACTAGAAGGGAAAAGACAAGAATATTAGTCTGATATGGATTTTAATATTAGTAAATGTGGGTGAGATGACTAATACATCCCAAATAGAAGTTAACCACCTTTCAGGAGAGTGAAATATGACATTTATTATATTTTAAGTTCATTAAACAACTTAGAAAATATTAAAAACTTAAACATTGGGCATTTTTCTCAAATGGGCATCTCCCAGAATTATCTTAATTTCTATAAGGTGCTGAATAAAGTTGTATCTTATGTAAATTAAGATAATTCTGGGAGGGATGCCCACTGAGTAACGGGTGAGGTCTTATATTAGTATATATATATATTAATTTCCTACATAAGATTTTAAGGACTGAAAAACAGCAGAAAAACTAAAAACAAGAAAGATAATTATAACATTAATTTTAACCGAGAAAAATTTATAATACGGTACTTTATCTTTACAACAAAAATAAGAAAAAGCGCATCATTCTTAGGAAGGAAACTCCATTCTGTTGGACATCTGTCCCAATTCCATCCTTAAGGAGCCAGTTATAAACAACCAACGTAGGATTTAAAGTGCAAAATAATATGGCACCTCTATAACTTATAAAAGATTTACTCCCACACGTTTGCGAAAATCTGTAGGCGTCCAGATACTAGGAAAAAATTTCCTCTTGTCCTATATTACTGTATATTTTTCATACTCTAATGCTTCATCCTGATTGACAAATTCCTGTTTACCTTTACTCGAAGAAATGCAAAAATAATATTGTTGTATATAAGTAATTTTTTAAGGTGTTTAAAAACTTATAAAATCACCTTACACCTGAGAATTGGAGTAACAAAAAAAACTTCGTTTAGTCGATTATTATCTACATAATTGCATTTTTCCTTCAAAATTTCGTATAAAAAAACTCGATCGAGAGGCCGTTTAAGATGCCGAAAAAGATAAAAGTAGGAGGAGTTTTTTTGATATCTTCACTTTATGCGGTTATGAAAGGGGGCATATGAATGATTTTTTGAATAGGCTCATTTAAAAGATACAAAAAAATGATAATTATTATAGTTATATTGTTGAATGTATTATCAAAATCACAGTTTTTTTGGTAACATAAATTCTATTAATTACATTTATAACCTTCCTACTTATCCCTTCTTACATCTCAGATAGTGAATATTAAATGGACAAATCTGACGTTTTATATAAGAATAATTGTATATATTTAATAAAGTCAAGGACTCAAATTATCTTAAAATATTACTTGTTGAGATCGTAAGAGACATAAAGTTCCCACAGATCTTGTTTGAAGATAATTAGAAAAAGTTGGTTCGTCAAATGAAAAAAAAAGGTGTGTTTATTATTAGAAACTGTTTTGGAGAAGAAGAAAACAGAATTTTAAACAGGTATTTTTAACCTTGAAGCTTTACCTTTCGGCTATTTTAATAAAAATTTAGTTGCATGCTATAATTTCCGACTAAAACTTTGATAAAAATGCGATCGTAAATTTTGATCCCATCGATTTTTGTTAATGATGCGTGAAAAAAGTAATATGTGAATTGTCATGTTTTAAATACTAAAACTGTTGTAAATTTATGTAATAAATAATGTTTTCTTTTTAATATTTTATGGCTATAATAGGATTAATTTTGTAATAAATATTTATAATAATAATAAATAATAATACTTGTCACTTATGATACGTCGCGAATGTTAATACGATGTACGAGATTAATTTTTCGAGTTTGAACCGTTTTAAGTAGACATTTTTGTCGAAACTTGAAGTTATAATTGATATATTTATGTTGAAATGGCATTATGTGCTATTCACTTATCATAAATGGATGCATAAAAACATAAACATATAAACATGTTATGGGTGGTGGTAACACCCATAACATGTGTTCATCAAATTCTTCACGAAAACAATAGAATTTTCTAAAAATATTTCAACGAGTGGGTTAAGTTTATGACAAAATAAACACAATTCAACAGATTTCGTGTAATCTTCACCACACAACCTTCACAGAAGGGGGATTTAATGAGTAAACGAGTCAGAGTTGATTGAATTTTCGTCACTACAAACGACGTTATCCATCCCTCCGAATTAATTTACCCATCGATAAACTAATCTGTAACATCCTTATACTCGCTCCTCACACAAACCCCAAATTTCACAAAGCAAATATCAATATCACTCAACGGAGTTTCATCCAATAAATCGAAATGTATCATCATTAACCTGAAATCGATTGAGAGTACCATCGATAATCCGATGAGTCAGAAATTTTCATTAAATTCTATATTTTATCATTGGAGAATCCATAGTTTTGTATGAAAATATAAAAGAAAATCGTCTAAAGTAGAAAGCGTACTCCGTAACAGTATCATATCAATTAGTTTACATAATATATAAACGGCACTTTGTTTAGAAGGGAAAGAATTAAGAAGATAAATGATCACCTTTCTTGTAATTTCTATCTAAAAACACAAATAGTAATTTAAAAACGTGGGCCGAAATGGTTTCGACCCCATTCCATTGTCGAAATGGGGCATTACCGCAAAACTAAACTAGTCTAAAACCTTTTTGGCAATTTATGGTACTCTATTATTATAGCGCGCGTCTTGCACGTGGCCACCCTCAAATCCGGTCGACGTATCTCGTTTTATATCGCGAGAGTCGCCATTGTTTCGCGCCCACGTAAATATACTTTTGGTATAATATTTTACCGAGAACTGTTACGAAGGAAAAAATTTTCCACCCATAAATGTCCCATTTAAACTACTCGCCCATTTATCATTATTGAATTAAATAATTTTACTAAAACTATTATTTTCTATCGTGGCATCTGGTATATACTCCCTTTCGATAGAATCTGCATAATGAAGGCATTTTCTTTAGTAGAATCTGTGTTATAAATGTGGATTATTTTTTCTTTTGGTGTTACATAAAGAAGATGAAAGCTATGTTATTTTTTGTTGAAAATTCTTTTTAATTAGGCTATGCAATATGTTGATTATTCTTAATTCAGTTTTTAAGAGCTGATACAAATTAGATACAGCGATTAGAAATTCAGGATTTAGATCTCTTTCTAGAGTTATAAATTGCAACTTGGATCCTGAATCCTTACTTTCTACAACTCAAAATCCTAACTTGGATCTTAGAATCTTGAATTCTAATTCTGAATGCTTATACCTTACAATTTAGAATCTCGTCTTTAGAGTCGTTCCAAATTAAATAAACTCATAATTTGCCTTTTTTCAAAGTTTAGAAGCTAAAATTCTAGTCTATAGTCCAGTCCGGAATTTGAATTACAAAAATTTTATGAAGTTTTCTGCAATTATTCTGGATTTTTATTACAGAAAATAGAAATTTAAATGAAAACAGAGGACATGTACACATCTAAAAATAAATATATATTATATAATAAGTTTATATTAATATAGTTGAACAACACAGATTGAATAATAGGACATATAAATAGACAGACTTCGATTAATAATTATAATATGTTAATAAGACGTATAATATTTACTTAACGAAGAATTGTTATACGTTACTTCGTTAACTATCGTAACGAATAATAAACTATTTTTTTTTATTAATATTATTACCATTTTCTAGAGTAGTAAGTAGGATCTACTGCTGAGTTTTGCATTATATTTCTCAGAATAAGTTTACTAATCCCACGACGGACAATGAGGACTCCTACTAGAGTTCTTAGGGGGTTATTTTATAAACTGCATGCTGTGACGAAACGTTTGTTTGGATTTTACCTTTCCCGTTTCGTGTTTAAGCTAATGAATAATCTCAAGGACCCTCGACTTGTTTAGACTACTGTCAGCGAAATTTCAATGCAGTGTATACTCGAGGATTAGATCTGATTGAGAGAATACAATCTGTAGATTTTCTTTATAAAGTATATATTTTTAGNTGTATGATGTTAATTATTTTTAGTCATTTGTCATTATATAACATAAATTAATTCACTTTTAATAAATGCTTTTTTACATTAAATACAGGATACTAGATTTTTATATAATAAAGACTAATGGAAATAAATTTTTCTTTACTTTTACATGAAATTACAACTACAGTTAATACAGTTAACTACACATCAATGGACATTGCGGCAATGCCTCTCAAGATGACTAAAATTAGATCTTTTGTTCTAGGAAAAGCTATGTAAAGTTGGTTATATATGAAAGGAAACTCGAGAATTTATATACAAAAGAGGAGTGATTATAACAAAAATCTATTTTCATCTTTTGTTAATATCTTGTGCTAAACAATAACATTCTATTGTATGCTTATCTGCTGGACAGACAAAAACTGAATATTACCATAATAGATGTGAAAATATTTTTTTCCCTAACAGTTCAAAATAAATATCTATTGTTCTATAGTTAAGGAGGAAGCATAAGTATATATATTTTTTGACAATAATAGGTATTAGATTTTAATCTAAATGGACTGTGCATTTAAGGCTTTTTTTGAGTTGCTTAAAATGTTCATAAGTAGTCCTCAGTAAATGTAATGTATAATGTAAAAATAATTTCATTTTACATTCATTATTTCATTGAACTTTTTACATTTTTGTTGAAGAAATATACTTTTCATTATAAAAATTGTTTTAATGAATATTTAACCATTTTTACATAATTAGAATGCTGATTAAAAAGTTATATCTTTTGTCATGTTAAACATGTTCTGAATGAATTTTTCTATGATATTGTTTCTATGATATTTCAAGTTGTTTCTATGATATTGATCCTTACATATTATTTTTTAATATTTTTTACAGTAAATTTAGTTTCGAGCACTTTCAAACATGGCTTCTCTCTCTCTACTTTGCTGGATCTACTCAGAAAGGATGGCAAAATTATGTTAAGGAGAGAAATATAGTTTAGACAGAGCTCTAATTCGGCATCGTTTATTTCCAAATATCTACAAATCTAACATAAATATGCTTAAATAAGCAGTTCGATTAATTGTAGAAGGCATTTTCTCATCCTGAAAGGCATCTTACCCTTACATCACTACTTACAAGAAAAATTTTTACTAGAAGAAATTCAGTAAGTTTAGTCTAAAGTGCCATTTTTATTAGCTTAATTACATATTTAATTTCGAGCCTTAATACTTATTTTTTCCGAGATAAAATATTTGAAACTTTAGTTATGATAATCTAGTAAATTTTTTTCTATAGCCACTCACTATATAATTCTCTAGCAACTGACCGTCCTACATAAAACTAGACCCTGACCAACCTGTGTTATTTGCACCGAAAACTATCCATCAAAATACATACAATCCTTGTAAGCCCACTTAACCTTTTGATCTATCATCCGGAAAAATTATAGTTACAATTGTGGTTCTACTCAGATAATATCACATACGATTTTTAAGACGTGACTTAAGACACATATAAAGAAATTCCATTATAAACCTATATTTATTATGTTACTGTAACTTGTCGGTTATCGTTTTTTCTAACCGCAATTAAATAGAAACAAGTACAAACTCTTATCGTATCTATGCAAATGGTTTATGTAAGCAAGAGCTGAGCCCCAGTTTGAATTGCAATGGATATACATTTTGTAGTTGAAGCATAATTTTTTTTTTCTTCATCTATAGAAGAAAGTTACAATGATAAATCCTCCAATGTATGACAATGATGGATTGTTATTTTGTAACAGCGGTCATAGGGATCATTTACTATTTGTATTTCCGAACTAACATGTCATTCCGAATTTAGATTGATAAAGTAATGTGTATGCTCTTCAAGGTTACAAACGTTGAAATTTTTGCTGTGTTATATAGGTATGGAGGTTATAAATATATAAATCTTCTCCTTAACTAATAAATAAAACTTTTTTATGAACAGGAAAGGTTTCATTCGGAGTAAAAGAATGAATTAATTTAAGTTACTGGATCTTTCAGGTTATAATTTTATATATCTTAGCTTAAATCCTTATATTTTAGTTATTCTAGAGCTATAAAATATAATTTTCGGATAAATTTGTATTTTTCTTGACTACACCTCGTATGTTTTTGAAAGATAAACTTAAAAATATAGAGAGGAATATACAGTACTTTATGATTAATCTAGAATGTCTCCTTCAAATTAAACATTTTTTAAAAATCTAACACATTTTTAAAGTGAAGCAGACGTAGACTATGGCAGATATTTAAGTCTTTCACATTATTTCAATTTCTTATGTAATAATATAAGCATATTCAGAGAAGTAGGGCATATGCTCCTTTAACCAAAAATTAAAGTGAATGAATAAAATATGACAAAAACCTTTACTTCCTGAATATATTTTTATATGTATGTACACTATTTTGATGAAACGAATGTCTGTAGTAATACTTATACATTAATTGTAATAGCAACATAAAAATTATTTTAAAAAATACGTAGAAAAGACTAAAATGTCTCGATTTTCTCCATGTCGAATCACCAGGAACAACAGTCTTCCATTGCAGAGACGATCTTTTATTAGAGGCTACCCTCTGCAAAAACATTCAAAACGGTCTAAAAAGTTCACAGGTGATAGGCCAATTAAAAAATACACACTTTTTTTAATGGCTGACAAATTTACACATTAAAAAAAATATATAAAAAAGACTAAAATGTTGTCTCTGCAATGGAAAACTATTGTTCCTGGTGATTCGACATGGCGAAAATATTTAGTGTTACTATAGTTGGTTTTTAAATGATAACTAATGAATGCTTTATAAATAAATTCTGTAAAAATATACACAAATAAAACAGAATAGCAAAAATAATCGTGAAGTTAAAACGTATAAAAACAATTACATAAATAAGCAAGAATTTCTTCGACCATTTAAAAATGAAGTGGCAGAATGCCAGATCCTGTTGAACAATTCAAGGTTTATCAAGAAAATAATTTAGAGCAGTTCGTAAGAATTTCGTTGGTACATTGTCTTTCAAGTTTGAAATTCACGATTCAATTTACAAAATTGAATTTCTTAATATTCGAACAATACAATTTACATTCCGTATGACAATTAACTATTGCAGCTAATGTATAAATAATACTTAAAATATAAATTCCAGTGTAGATTTATGTAAATATAACGCTAATGTAAACACAGACTGAAAAATATCTTTGATGCCATCTAGGGACCGAATCCACGACCTTCGGATACGTGCCAAATGCTGTATACAAACCATAATGCAGTTGATTATTAAGATATGTTCTGGATGAATCCCAAAAATGATAGCTCAGTTCTCGTACAGTTATGTCTTTTATACAAATAAAATTGCCCAAAAGTCAGTTAGCGACGGTAAAAATTAAATTTTTTGTCTCATTCGAATATTTTGAGACAATTGCTCTTGTTCAATATACAAATTATTGACTTTCTTAAGAAACTCGTTGAATTACTTGTAAAAAATTCAGTGGCGAGTTATCCTATGGGCAAAAAAGAACAATTGTCTTGGTCCCCACCAATAGATGCCCCAAACCAATCTTTTATAAGAAAATATTTCCCCAAAATATTCTCCCGAAGAAAAATGTGTGAAGTCAACACTGTACATTAGGGTTCCTAATTCAAATTTGCCTGGATCCTATGAAGCTATGGGTTACTTAAATTTTGGTCACATTGTACAATGCCAATAACAGGGTGGTGAGACGGGGACCGATATCGCCCGCTGCCCCATTATGGTTCTGGCCGAATGAGGCAACCTGCATATTTTTAACAAGTCCATTCTATTTTGTTAATATAATGAGCTTGTTAAAAACACCTTCTTAGTGCCCACGAGGAGGAGAGAGTTTAAAAAAAACCCATTTATATTGGTTCTTTATAATACAAACTTTTATATCTAATGGCGTATTGTTGAACACAAATTAGATTTTAATTTAAATGGTTTTAAACGTTAATGAAGTATTTTAAATGATTTTTTTATATTAAAAATATTCAATTTTCTATTTACTGTACTGTAATTAAATAGAATAAATGAAATGAAAGTAAATTCTCAAAGGTTTGTTTTTCTATTGAACCTATTCAATTTTTGTTATAAATCATGATTTTAATTAATATTTTATATTTTAATTCAGCAAAATTAAATTTATCTTTAATTAAACCATAATAAAAACGCCGAATAATTTATTACATCTAGTTTCGGTTTCGTTTTCGCTAATTAGGATTGTTTCGTAAGAGATGGCGAAATTTATGAATAGAAATTACAAAATACGGAAGTATCTACAAATATATAACTGTTTAATTTATTATAATTAGGGAAAATTTAAACATTTTAACTTTATAACTCAACTAGAAAAACAATTTACTGCAGTTCAAAATGTTCGTTTCAATTAAATCTTTGCACGATAAAATTTCTGTTTGGATATATGTTTTTAAAGCTTGTATACCGATTTTAACATAAATTTGACATTGTAAATAACGGATGAATTATAGCGAGTTGTAAATTTTTTATAATGTTGTTGATAAATAAGAAAATATTTACAGTAAATTTTTTAAACGTGACTTGAACGACTTCCTGTTGAAGACTTGCTCATAGAATAATAATAATTACCCGAAGAAATGTTTTTATATTCATTTTAAGAACGTAAATTATTTACATTTTTGTTTAGGACATTATTTACATTTTGTTTTATTTTTTTATATAAATATTATTTGTTAATTCAACATACAAAAGACAAGTCTTTCAAATGCATTTTTAAAGCTTGTTGCTGTTATTTTTCCACAGTTTTTAATTACTGTTTTTTTTTTTTTTTAATAATATGCATTATAGCGAACATAAATTTATATTTTCATTTAAAAATAAAAAATAAATGAGAATTTTATCTAAACCTTATGTTTGTTTTTGTCTTTTGTAACGATTAATTGCTGATCTTTCAATTGAGTTTCTTGCATCAGTTTCCATTCTAAGCAATAAAAGAGTGAAAGATGGTTCATGTGGGAATTGTTGCTGTCACAGTTGATGCTTTCCATTCATTTGCTGTACTTGCAACATTGAAGATCGATTGTTTCGGCTCAGTAGGCGAGGAGTACCATTCTCGAGAGCTCTCCAAAACATGAAAGCAAATCTAATGCCTTCTTTTCTAGCTCATTAAGAATATTTCATACTTTTAGAACTTACGGATGAAAAAATTATTTACAGAAATAAATAAGTTTTTTGTTTATTTGTTTTTAGATATAAAATTAAAGTAGAAGAAAACGTAAACAATTTTAAAATTCACGAAAATGATGCCACGTTCTTGAAAAAAGTAGCAAAATTTTGTGGTTTATGATAAAAATAAATAAATAAAATTAGCGTTAAGAAATTTGTATAAATTTATATCTAAGATGCGTTATTTTTAAATAAATAATAAGTCGTTTATTAATGTTTATTTTCATTTATGTATATATATTTCTGGAATATTTTTCTGTGAAAATATATAAATTTTATTTTATAAACGCTGTAATTAACGTATATAATATAAAACTTTCATTATATTATATTAATTATAAAGCTTTATATTATCACAGTGGCAAATTATCTTTTCTTGAAATATTCACAAAAATCATAGCATAATTCATATTTCTCGCGCAAATATCCAATTATTTATGTTTATAAAAATTGTCTACAAGATGAAAATTCACTTATGAAAAATTAATTACATTTCAAAAATAAATTTACTATGTAAACTCATTTTTAAGTATAAAAAATATATATATAAAAATGTAATGCACTGAAAATTAAAGCTATTTATTATCACAGAAAATTAAATTGTCTTATCACGTAATGATAAATGGCTATTCTATCAATACAGTTTCTACAATAAGATAAACGAGGAAAATAATTTTACAAGATTATTTAAATATTAATATTATAAAATCTATATTTTTTATAATTTCCTTAAGGTTTAAAACATTTCCACTCTTAGTATAGATATTTTTTTAATTAGATAAAGTTTCTCATTGCAACTCTTATCAGAAGATTCTCATCTTAGTTTAACTTCTTGTACATTAAAAATAAGTAAAAAACATAAAACATTCTACAAGAATATTAAATAAAATCATTTTAATTTATCCAAACTTTATTTTTTTTAATTAAAAAACATTTTTAGATTCTTTAGGATAAGATCTAGTCATAAAAGTCTTCATTATCACAAATAAGATGAAATATTTTATCAAGAAAAAAAAATTATGTCACAATTTTTCTGTGGGAATTAGATTAAAATGGATCAATATTTTAACATATCACGAATTTTATCATAAATTAATTACATAAATAAGCTAAAGGCATTATATTATATGATTAATGATAAAGAAGCATACATAGAATGAACAACTTTTAAAAAAACGAGAGTGAAAAATTAGGATCCATTTTTTATCCTATAAAAGTTCATGCATGATTCGATTTAATTATTATTATAGAAATACATATGGTCAATCATATATTCCATACACAACTTCCCTTTAACCTAATTAAAATAACGGCAAATATGTTTCCTGTCTTATAATAAAATTAATTAATATTCAGTTCAGAAGAGTTGTTTTTCAAATCTCTTGACGTTCCCCCAAAGCAAATGTCATCAAAAATATTTTTTTTATTATTATTATCATTATTATTATATTTTAAATTCAATATTTCCTTAAAGGAAAAGCATGCAACTATCCATAAGTTCAATGAGATGTGCGTTTTATCATAAATTTCTAGGATAACCAATTTTCTTTCAGGATAAAAATGAAACGGAAATTAATCTGGAGGATAAATAAATGCGTGTTCCTTACAAATTTAATTTTCTTTCTTTTTTTTTTTATTTTATAAATATAATTTTAATTTACATATCCAGTTTATAAGCTGAAAAGCATTAAAGTTTCATTAAATATCTAGTTTTTCTTTTGTTTTTCTTTTAAAAATGATTTTAATTATTTAGGAATAGTCGTTCGGCTTCTCAGAAATTCAAATTTTCAAATTTGCATAATAAATTATGATTTATATCCGTTTCTGCAACGGAATCTGAAACTTATATTATGCATATTTTCAATGGAGGGGAGGAAGAAAAAAATACATACATTCACACAAAGATGAGAAATATTCACGTGCGGAGTTGTAAAATATTTTTCAGAGGGCGCTACGTGTAAAGAATTTTAAAAGCGCCCTCCCTCGTCTTGAATATGTCGTAAAGCGCCACCTGAAACTTTTTAATTATAAATTTAAATGTTAGAACATTCAGAATCGTTTATGATCTATGCAAATACGTCAAAATCGAAAAAAAATATAACATTTTATTTAAAAATATTTTTAAATAAAAATATTTCCTCGTAAGATAGGACTGTCAATAGAATAATACTGTAAAAAATTTTTCCTTATTTTTAATATTTACCGAAGATATTATTGTATATTCATTTAAGAGCGTTTATCAAATAAGCAAACGAGTTTTGCAAGTAAATTTTTGGCTCCGTGACTAAATGTAGTGAAAAATTGACAGTAAGGTTATACACTTGAACTCACAAATTGTACAATGAACAGAGTTCAATGTCATCAAATCCTGTTTACTCGTTCGTATAAAGAGCAATATATTATATAGCCCCTTTTGTAATAGCTTTTAGAACATATTAACTCATCTCTCAACTTAATAGCTTTTAAATAATATGACACTTTAAAAATAAAATAGATATTTTACAGCAAACAAGCTAAGAACACATCAACATTTCGGCTCCCCCTTTCTAGCAATTTTGAAAATTTAAATTTGGCGCGTTACCAAATTAGCGTGAAGATAGAAGGAAAAGTGAAAAAAAAGCGATCATCCGATTGGATAAGACTCGTTTCTCTCATAATAAACGGCTATTTGATTGGTCTTTTAGCCTGTTATTTTATCTAAATGATCATCCTTGAATTTAGCGACTTAACAATCGAGAAATAAATCTTTAAAGTCATTAAATTACCAAAATGACGTCATTTTTGTATGAATACAATTCTTCATCGTTACTAAATATGCAATTTAAATTTTCATTTGCAAAAGTGACATTAGAGAAATTTATTAGATCACCNTTACTTTAATTAATTAATATAAAGAATATTATTTTAAATCTGATAATTTTGTTTTGAAAATGCTATATTATTGCTATCAATAGTAAATAAATTTTTTAAATTTTTCTTTTTCTTTTTTTTTTTTATAATTTTGCATTGAAAAATTTGAAAAGGCATCCAAAATTTTAAAGTTATTTTAAATAAATTGTTATTGTTTTTAGTACTAAATCCTTATTTTGATTAATTATATCCCAAATCTTGAGTACAAAATAAAGAAAATATACGGTAGTTTTAAAATACAGCGGGCTCTTGCTAATCCGACTATTCCTCGCGCACAGGAATTCCGGATTAGTGAGAGTGACAGATAACTGAGTGTATAAGACTAAAGGTAATAAATGAAATGGCTCGTCGCCCTTCCGTTTCTGATTCTTTTTGGAGCTGTATTTTGTTATTGTTAAATTACGCACAGGGATTATTTATTTATTAATGTTACAAGTATAGTAAAGCGTTTAAAAAAATAATAAACGTGAATAAGAGAAAGATATTTTGATGGGGATATACCGGACAATTGAGAGGCCGGATTAGCAAGTCTGGTGTAAAAATATTATAATAAAATTTCAAAATAATATATTTATCTCTATTTTCTTTATCGCATTATTATAAGTAAAGAAAAATTTCAATGCAATGATAAATTATAGTAAAATATTTATTTTGGAAGATAAAATAAAACATTTTTAGAATTAATTTTAGAATAAAATTTGTTAAAAGAAAAAAAATCATTATTTTAAGTAAATAGTTAAAATAAAATCATAAAAAAGCAAAGCATTTATAATAGATTCGAATATTTACATATAGACGATTAAAGCTCTTTTAGGTCGTTATAATATTCAAATTTCTCGAAGCATTATGTCCTAAATGTAGTTTTAAGTAAGCCTTCTTTTGTATGCAAATACTACAGGTTATTACTGGTACAAGGGCTAGTTTATCCAGATTTTTTTAAAAATATATTTTTAAATTAAAACTTCGGAAATTATTTATATATTCATGTTTAATTTTCTTGAAAGCATTTTCCGTTTATAAATTACGAAGTGTAATTTATTCTACAGTTTTATCATCGTCAGGAAAAGAGCTGATAATGTATTCATTTTCGAAGTATCACTTTGATGTATATTTTTTAAAATTAAATTTTAAAAATAAATAAATTGTTTATTATTTTATATATAATCGAATGATGAGATTTTTAAAAAGAAGTTTACACTTATTTAATTTATTAATAATTAAGAAGTTTATATAAGTTAAGATGTCAAGAGCATCTTTAACCATTTTTTAATAAGCAAATTTGTATTTTGATAGAATACATTTTAAAATATAAAATTAATCACATAACTCATTGATTTATTTAAAAAAATAATAAATAAAGTATATTGTTTAAGCTTAATTTAATACGAGCAAGTTGATGATTCAATAAAATTTTCTAAAATATTTTTTTCATATAAGAATTCAGATTTAAATTATAAATTTTAATTTTTTAAATGAAATATAGATTATTAAAAAGAAGAGATATAGAATGCAATTCAAGTAATTTATATTTCTTGAAAGGATTTTTAAGTATTGAATTAGTTCACACACTTTTCTCTGTATGCTTTAATTTATATACAAGTTATATCTATTAATCTTTATTTCCTTTTATGGTAAAAACCATTGTAAATTGCTAAGTAATTCAGGTGGGTGGTTGAACTGGTTTTTAAGTCGAGGAAAGATCATCCTACATTCGACTATTAATTGACATCATTAAAACAGGAATATTATTCATGAAAGTTAATTTTTTCATGAATGAAAAATAAATTTAAAAAAGTTTTTTTAAGTATAATAAACTTTTAAACAGTTTTTTAAATTGAGTAATGATCAATATAAAGTAAAACTTGTAATTTTGTTAATGAACAATATCAAGTATTGCTTTGTACTCATTAACTCATTGCTTAAGATGTCATTTTTCTTTAAACATTAATCCTAACGTACAATAGAATTATAGGTTTGTATACATTATCTTTACTTTTCAAGTATTGGATCGGTTATCCTCTTTGGATCGATGGCCTCATATGTGTGTGTGGTGTATATATATTTATATATGTTTATATATCCTAAAAGACGGCCTCATTGATTAAAGGAAGTTACAAGAGTAGAAAAATCATTATTAAAAAGATATTAAGATAAATACGAGCTTTGAATACGTTTCGAGTATCATCCCTCTTGGCATTGATGTTGTACAAGAAAGAAGGGGGATGTTAGTGCTGTAGTAGTGATGTTTATTTCTAAATCCGGTTACTATGTTTACGCAACTTGTCCTGATTTCGTCCCTGTTAGCCCCAGGTGAATCTAAAGAATCCCGCTCATTACGTATCTGTGGTTATCTATAGTCAAGACATGCATCTCAATTAAGTTTAGTACATCCCCGGTCATTGTATCCATGTTAATTCAAACAGTATCTCTGGATAAAAACTAATTACTGTTTATGACTCATCTGTATACTTTTCGAAGCCATCACATTTCATTTTTTTTTATTTTAAATGTTAAATAAAATTAGAGGACGAAACCTAGTGAACTTTTGAATAAAGCTATAATTCTATAAAGCTTTAATGCATAAATCAGGGTGATACTTTTGATATTACTTTAATTAATTAATATAAAGAATATTATTTTAAATCTGATAATTTTGTTTTGAAAATGCTATATTATTGCTATCAATAGTAAATAAATTTTTTAAATTTTTCTTTTTTTTTTTTTATAATTTTGCATTAACAAATTTGAAAAGGCATCCAAATATAAATTAAATTAAATTTTAAAGTTATTTTAAATAAATTGTTATTGTTTTTAGTACTAAATCCTTATTTTGATTAATTATGAAATTTTGAGTACAAAATGAAGAAAATATACGATAGTTTTAAAATACAACGGGCTCTTGCTAATCCGACCATTCCTCGCGCACAGGAATTCCGGATTAGTGAGAGTGACAGATAACTGAGTGTGTAAGACTAATAAATGAAATGGCTCGTCGCCCTTCCGTTTCTGGTTCTTTTTTGGAGCTGTATTTTGTTATTGTTAAATTACACACAGGGATTATTTATTTATTAATGTTACAAGTACAGTATACTAAAGCGTTTTAAAAAATAATAAACGTGAATAAGAGAAAGATATTTTGATGGGGGTATACCGGACAATTGAGAGGCCGGATTAGCAAGTCTGGTGTACAAATATTATAATAAAATTTCAAAATAATATATTTATCTCTATTTTCTTTATCGCATTATTATAAGTAAAGAAAAATTTCAATGCAATGATAAATTATAGTAAAATATTTATTTTGGAAGATAAAATAAAACATTTTTAGAATTAATTTTAGAATAAAATTTGTTAAAAGAAAAAAAATCATTATTTTAAGTAAATAGTTAAAATAAAATCATAAAAAAGCAAAGCATTTATAATAGATTCGAATATTTACATATAGACGATTAAAGCTCTTTTAGGTCGTTATAATATTCAAATTTCTCGAAGCATTATGTCCTAAATGTAGTTTTAAGTAAGCCTTCTTTTGTATGCAAATACTACAGGTTATTACTGGTACAAGGGCTAGTTTATCCAGATTTTTTTAAAAATATATTTTTAAATTAAAACTTCGGAAATTATTTATATATTCATGTTTAATTTTCTTGAAAGCATTTTCCGTTTATAAATTACGAAGTGTAATTTATTCTACAGTTTTATCATCGTCAGGAAAAGAGCTGATAATGTATTCATTTTCGAAGTANTAATTATTTGGTGTTGTTGTATTTATTTTATTTATTTTGTATGATTAAATAAATAAATATATTTATATATATTTATTTATTAAATAACTCACAACAATTAATATAAAATGCTTATCCATAAACTTTATGCAAATTATGATGCATTGTACAAAAAAAAAATTACATAAAATATATTTTACAGAAATAAGTATGCAATGTATAATTTAGCGACAAAAATAAAAATAATATTATAATTTGACTATACAATAAAATATATGACGTGATAAAAAAATAAAATTTCTATTTTTTTTTCTTTCCTTTTTAATAATTCGCTAAGAAAAAATAATAAAAATTAAAAAAAATGTCAGTCCGAAGTGCAGTTCGAGTGTCCAACTCGAATTTAATCTTCAGATTAAAATGTTCTATGACATCAATTAACCGAAGTATTGCCATTTTAATATCCGAATAACTTTTTTTTATATCATCATTAATATTATTATTACTGTTAATTATTATTATTTTTTGCAATTTACAAGATGCAGAAGTTAGAATTTATGAAAAATTGGTCCCTTTTTTGAATAGAGATGATGGAAATCACAAAGAAGAATGGCGTTTCATGTGCAACGATAGGTGGTCCGATCTAGAAAAGGCTCTTTCGCATAATCTGCACTGAAATGGCCTATCACCCGTATGTTTTCGATAATGTCGTGTTAGTTCGTCAGATCTAGCAAATTTCCAGCCGCATCCTTTCCACGTACATTGATATGGTTTCTCTCCGGTGTGGGTTCTCAGATGAGCCTTCAGATGAGAACTCTTTGTATACGTCTTGCTGCAACCTGGATGAGTGCAGGTGTGCACAGTCACTTTCCTTCTGGTCAAATTCCTCCTTGGTCTTTTCGGTTTTTCGGCAGGTGAGGTGGTGGCTGCGTAAGAAACTCGTGTGCTTCTCGTCGATAGGGCTTCTGCAAGGTGGGGTGATGAAGGAGGAGTGACTACTCTCAAAACTGTTGATACACCAGTTGTGGGTTGGGACGGAGAATTCTGCTGTACCAGAGTTTCTGGAGAAGCTGGTGGTGACATCTGATTGCATACCGAGGATGTATATGTATTCCATGTTATGCTCCCTGTTTGGGCACAGGACGGCAGACGTTGAGACGATGTTTTGTTGATTGCCTGGCCTGATCCTTCGTCGCTATATAAACTGGTGGTGTCGGAATTGAGAAATAGATCAAGATCTTCGTATCTGAACGGTGATGGTTGTTGGACTACTGTCTGACCCACGACCAGAGCAGAAGTGACAGGAACCAATGGACGTCTGTTAGAAATTTCTTGAGAACCGGGCTGAGATTTTTGGGCATTTTCAGTTGGGTGCACTTCCGCCAATAAAACACTCTCTATATCTTGCCACATCTAAATAAAAGTAATATTTAAAAATTAAAAAACGGTACTCTACAACATATTTTTAAATAAAAACTATTGATATTTTAAACAACTGTAATTAAAAAGGGGGATGGGAGAAGAAGAATATGTAAAGCGTTGGATCTATGCCAATCATTACAATATAAATTTATACATATAATTATATCTGAATTGCAGAATAACTATAGTTATTACTATATTTAAGTGGAGTTACATAGATATAAATACAATAAAGGAATTTGCATAATAAAAGAAAATTATGTCGAGTTATTTGTTATACGAATCCTGTCAAATTAGTAAAAATAGTTTTACACTTAAAACAAATTTTATACTAGATATAGATGTACTGTACTATTCATCATATCTTGTACAAGTAGTAACGCATAATAAATATTTATATTCCCTTTTTTTAAACGACACGTTCTTATAAAAATAGTACAGATTTTCACACTAGAATAAACTTTTAATTTGACAGGAAATATTTTAGTTTTATTTCTAGAAGTTGCGAAAAAACATATTATTATTCAGAATCTCCATTAAAAAATATTTAATGTGTTGAACTAGGATCACACCACAGGAAATGGCGTCATCTTGACAACCTGTTATCAAGGTCAGACTGTTTTGTAGATAGACAAACAGACAAAACCATCTGTTTGAGTGAGGACATATCAGAAATGCTGGTAGAAAGTTAATTAGTCCTTGGCAAATCTATATGAAGAGAAATGTCTATGAATTATAATGATACTTTATTTGTTTTTTTATTCCAAGGTTTTCAATTGTAGTTTACTTTACTTAAGAGTTACATTTAAAATATAAAATCATATATTTACTGAATATTTCAAGTACATCTGTATGTATATATTTACTTTAGTACCCATACAACTGTATACAACTACAGAATGATTTCCTGCTTTTAATGCGTATATTTATATTTTTAGGGAAATTTTTTAAAATCTATATTTGTATAATAGAAAGACATTCAGGATATATATTTTATCCTTAATAGATCAAAATGTAAGATAATTAAGATAGAGAAAAATTAGGTTAACTTTGAAGAGAATTTTATAGAAATAATTTATCCTAAAGCAAGTGTAGAGGAAAATAATTCATAGATTCATATAGAAATCTGTTAGAAAAACAAGTAAAATTTATATCTATTAAGATGAATTCACATAAATTATTTATTTAAAAAAATATATTTTCATTGTTTAAAGTGAATTATAATGCTTAACTCATAAAAATAGTAGGAAAATTTTATTTTATTTTCTTAAGAGTAAAGAAGGTAAAAATCTAAAAATTGGATTAACATATTTATATATAAAAAATAAATTAAAATAATTATAAAGTTATATAAAAGAATAAATATAAAATTATTTTACAGTTTTTAAAAATGAATTGTAATTTAAAACATAAAGTCAAATTTATAAAAGAATTATTTATTTATATATTGCTTTTTTGAAATTTATCATTACAGATCATTTTTAAAATTTAAATAAAATATTTCCATGAATCATGAAAAATTTTTAAATTAAATTATTCTTACAATTTATAAATTAAAATTAACATAGTAGTCTGTAAATTTAAGAAACATATTTTAATACCATTTAGTAGAAAGTAATTAAGAAATAAAAAAAATAATAATTGAAAATTAGGAGAATAGGTCATCAATGAGAATGAGTTCAATCATAGAAGGATTCAGTTTTTTCTCTTCACTTTAGAGATTCGTATCTATATTTTTCGATAACATTAACAATAAAAATCATAAATTGATATAGTTTTTTCTCTATTTTTTCTTTAGAATGAATTGTTCCACTTTTCCATTCAACAGTTTTTTCTCTACTATTAAAAAAAATACATCTGTTGCTTTCTCACAAATCAGTAGTCGATGAAAAGTTTATCTAAAAGACTTATCCTATTGATAAAAGTTTATTCTATTTTATAAAATAATCTCGTGAGAACCTTTTAAAGAATTAACAAATCTCATTTTGCACATTTTATCTTATTTATTACTAAAAAAAATTAATAATGATAATTTTTAGAGCATAACTAAGCTTGTCATAAATGATTCAGAGCAACAAAACAAATGTTTCTCTCCTCTAAAAATACAATTTAATATTCAAACTAATAACTTAAATATATTTAAAATATTAATTTAAATATTTAAAAAATGTATTTATATATATATAGAAATTTCCAGCCGCATCCTTTCCAC
>NW_019385007.1:198636-200654 GCF_000671375.1 Centruroides sculpturatus | reverse complement strand
GGACAATAAGACTATAACTGATTAATAATTATAAATATATATATATATATTTTTTTTTGCTTCTAAAATTGTCCAGGAAAGTAAATTTGATGACCTCAAAATGAATAAAAAAAAGGAGTATTTTTGTATAAATTAAATGGATTTAGAATCGTGAACAGTTAAACACTTTTCAATTTTCTGTACATCGTAAAAAATTCTGTACTTTTAAAGAGTCAATTTATAGTTTAAAAATGTTAAAATTAAAGCTTTTACCTACATAATATATTAAGGGAATAAATTTATATTTTATGTTTCAGTAGAACCATTACGATGAGTTTCATTTCCGGATATAAAAACAGATAATGATTATCACCCTATCTGAAGTCACGAAAACGTGAGTTCGACTTCTAATACGACTTTTTAAGAATGATTTTTTTTATTGCTATTATCCTTCAAATATAAGTTACTTTATAAAGAATTGCAAAACTATTAATTAATGATAAACATATAACAAAGAAATTAATAATGATAAATTCGTGCTACAGGATAATCAATAGGAAAAGAGAAAGAAAAAATGTGAAAAAATAAATATTTCCTGTAACATATTTATGAGATGATTAGAATAATGATCTAAAAAAATAATAATAATAAATTATTCGCGTATGTAGGATGATCAATAACAAAAATAGAATTTTTTAAAATTATGCGTATCATCATTATATTTTTAGGATGATCAATAAAGAAAAAATAATAATTTAGATAATTATTTAATTTGTCTGATGATGATCTATATAGAAACAATATATATATATATATTTTTCCATAAAATATCATCCTGTTATATAAGATGATCGATCAGTTGAGAGACGAGAAAAAAATTGATCTTTTTCTATGATATAAATCGTTATTAAATCTGTAGGATAATTAAAGATAAAATAAAAAGAAATCAAATTGTGAAATGATATAAATTTATCATTATTATATTTTCAAGATGATGATTAGAATGATAGTCGAAAGTAAAAATAAGTTCTTTCAGCTTCATTGAACGTTACTAGATTTATAAATGCTTAATATAAAAAATTACAACTTATAAATTTATATCACAGATCATCATTGAATGTATGATGATAATCATGATGATAAGCACGTCTTGATTTTATTAATACGGTCGAACCTGCAATAACGGTCATCTCTAAATAGCGGTTATTTTTTTTTTCAAGAATTTTGTTTTTAACCTGTAAATAACGGACATTTATTATTTCACGTTAATGCCGTTGTTTAGAGGTTTGACTGTATTTAGGGCTTATATATGTTTATAGATTAATCGATAAGTAAACTGATGATTGATACAAAAAATAAGAATAAAAAAATATAAATCATCAATAAATTTATATGATGATCAGAGAAAATATCAATTTTTAAACGTGCGCGACTAAAAATCGCTTGTCGTGTCGCGCATTATTTTATTTATAAAATACGGTACATCTGCTTAATATTTTCATATAAATAACTTATAAAATAAGAACGCTTATAAATAATCAGATATCTTTATAATCCTAAAATAAATGATTTAAAAATATATTTTATAAAAATGTTCTTTCAAATCAATCCTGAGATATGAGATTATAAATTGAGGTTTTAGAAAATACTTTAAGTTACTATCCTTCATCAGGATAAAAATATATTTGTGGGTCTTCGAGTATCTATTTTCACAAATACTGTGTTCCATATTCCATTTTTTTTTAATGTTAATCTCTTCATCATTTTTTACTCTCACTTCACTTAATCCTGAATGATAAATCCTGATAACAATAGTTGCAGTTATAAGGATGTAAATTGGTATTAAATATCTATAAAAATGTAATTTAATATATAAAAATAAATAGATTTTTCCTCTATTTTTTAATTCTTAATTTTTTTTACAAGTAATTTATGAATATAAACCTTATTAAAAAGTCAGAGACTGTTTATTTCTTCTCAATTAAAAATAATTAATTAATTAAAATTTTAACTAATTATTATTATCTTATAAATAGAAA
>NW_019385007.1:153461-197520 GCF_000671375.1 Centruroides sculpturatus | reverse complement strand
ATGTTAATCTCTTCATCATTTTTTACTCTCACTTCACTTAATCCTGAATGATAAATCCTGATAACAATAGTTGCAGTTATAAGGATGTAAATTGGTATTAAATATCTATAAAAATGTAATTTAATATATAAAAATAAATAGATTTTTCCTCTATTTTTTATTCTTAATTTTTTTACAAGTAATTTATAAATATAAACCTTATTAAAAAGTCAGAGACTGTTTATTTCTTTTCAATTAAAAATAATTAATTAATTAAAATTTTAATTAATTATTATTATCTTATAAATAGAACTCTATTAAAAAACATTTAAAGGAATTATTTTAATAACTTTGGATTATAGTTATTACATGACAATTCTAAATATTGTTAGCATAATTAGCATTGTTATAGCTTCAGATCATTATCTTGTTTTTGAAATTATAGTAATACAATTGAAGTTATTAACTTAATGTTGTTTATGAAATAAATTTTTGTTTTTAAATCGAAATTAAGCAATAAATAATTTTATATACGAATACAGGAATTAAGTTTTATCAGTTATTATGAATGAGTAATCAATAATAATAGATGATTATTGAGATACAAATCTCATCGTGTCACGTCTTCGCGCTCCAAGTATGTAGCAATGCATTATTAGTAACCTGTTTTTTGCTTTATTACTGTTAAAATTCAGCTTTTTACGTGTTTATATCTTTTCGAAATGCTTAAATTATTACATAAATAGTAAGTTTTTAAATATTTTAACTATTTTATTAATAAAAACAATCATTAATAGTGAAGTATGTTACAGACGCTTATCCCGACGCGCGCTCTGAGTTAAATAGATAAATAAATAAATAAAATAAAAGATATTCGCAGCTTTAAGTATTGTCTTAAAAATATTTTTAATTTAATTTTTTTCTCAACAGAAATGAATAAGATGGATACGTTTTTTAATTAAAATTAATAATACGGAATTATATACCGTAGTAGCGCTACGCGACGCAACGCGCGCGAAGTTATGATACGCTTGACATAAGGTATGTTTATCAAGTTGTATTGATGAATATTTAGAAGTTAAATAAAGTACTGAACAGTCTTCATTTTATAGACGTCAAAAGAGCCACGAAAATAAATTTTATCGCGGGTCATTGGGCCAGTTTAATGAATATATTGTACTGTACTGTACATAGAAGAATGAATTATGCATAGTTTTATTATGTAGCGAAAAAAAAAGGTACATTGCCATCAATAATTTAGTAAGACTTTTCCTGATATATTTTATCCTGTTGTATATTCTTCTTTGCCTCGAAAATTTCCCACGATTGATAATTATATAAATTTCATAAGTTACTCCACCCTTAAAATTCATATAGATATATATTGGTAATTTATAAATATCGTACACGATCGTGTATATGAGAAAAATAATTATAGAATATTGTTTAAAAACATTTGCACGAACTAACGATTAAAAATAGGACACATTTAACTTAGGCCATTGTTTTGAAATTAGATGAGAAGCTTTCGGCCTAATATCAATATAGGTGTGGTTATAAATGCTAATTTTTAATGGTAATGATCGTTGTACATCATAAAGATCGCTCTTTACTCGTCAAATATATATATAAATATATATAGCATGTGAATGGGATTCTATTACACAATTTATCCTTAATCTCAAATGAACTTAAGTCACGAAAATTATGTTAAAAGATTGTTATTTTCAGTAAGTGTAAATGAGATATGAAGCTTATACATCTATTACTTATATTTAAGAGAAAAATATATATATAAATTTATATTTAAATGTTTTACTATATTTAATGCGCTTATTTTATTGTACTTTTTGGTATTTTTTTAACTTTGTTCTGATTTTTTCGCCTTTTTAAGAGTCATAGCTGCAATATTCCTTATATCTCTGGTAATCTGTAAAACTCTAGTACAATATAAATATTGTAATCTGATATAAACTAAACATCTTTGATAATATGTAATACACAATATATTCGTGATCATCTGTGATAAACAGTACATACATGATAATCTATGGTATGCATTATATTCTGATGATCTATGGTAAAGCTCATTCCTGATAATCTCTGCATTCCTGATTACTCTGTAGTAAATAATATCTTGTATTGCTGATAATCTATGATAATTTTTTCATTCCTAATAAACTATGGCAATCTCTTTGTATATTTTATATCTTTGATGATTTGTTGTGAACTATATTTCCAGTAATTTATTGTAAATTATACATCTGTATCAAACATTTTTAAAAAGATTTATTGATTATTCGTCTATGCTAAGAAAGTTTTACTAGGACATTGCTAAAACTAATAAAGGAAATATTTGTTATGCATAATTTATAAATTTGTCATAAATATTATAGCAGAAATATTTATATATAAAATTATCTTGCAAAAGCTTCTTTTTTATTGTAAATTAAATGGTAATAAATTCAAAGATGTCCTTGAAGATCTCAAACTTTTAAATATATTAATTGATTATATCTTGACAATAATATAAAAATATGCTATTTATCTAATTATAAATATAAATAGTGATATTAAATAGAACAGGTTCTTTTGTATAAACTCAATTAATAAAATATTTTTACAGGCTAATTTAAATTTTGATTTATTTGTAGTTTATTAAAAATTTATTAACATTTAATGTAATGATTTAAAAAATAATTGACGTGGATGTATATCGATAAAGTTTTCTTTGATTATTATATTTTGTATGATTCCAGTAAAATACAATTGTCAGTATCGATAAACGACGCCATCTTAGCAAAGGAGCGACGCGTGACGCGGCACGCAAACAATCTCGCTTCTAATACTGATAACTTTTTTTAAAAAAATTTGCATTAAAAATACATATTTAAGAAATTTACATATCTAACAGAAATAAATGATAATTATATGAAACCTTAAACATTCTGAATTTATAACATAATTGCGCCGCGAAACGAAGCGATATTCGCAAAAGCCGCGCGAACATCCCATCGTTTCCATCTTCAATATCTTTATCAAAGCAACATTAATGCGATATAATTTTGAATTTTTTTCCAATATAAATGCCTAACATTAAGGGATAGTTTTCGCCAATAAAAGGATCCAAAATTAGAAGTAAAGCTATAAAAATGAGGGATTTAATAGATAGTGTGATGACTATAGGAGGCAGACTTTCTATCATTATTAAAGTTTCCGTTTCCATATATCATAGAAGTGATAGCATTCCAGATAGATGCATCTAAAAGCAGCACGCAAAGGGGATATTGCGTGCAAGGGATAGGGAGCCCAAAAAGGAGGAGAAATAGGTAAAAATGACACGACTGTCGATGGAGCCAGCTGCCGTTTTGAAGTCTTCTAACTGCCAAATTAACAATGCACGCAAACAATTTATTCAGTCATGCAATCATCTCATTTACTATGACAAGCCAACATTGATTATGTCCCAATCAAAATCCCTTAAAGAAACAAGAAACTTTACAATATATCTATACACATAAATATATTTTATAAAAATGTTCTTTCAAATCAATCCTGAGATATGAGATTATAAATTGAGGTTTTAGAAAATACTTTAAGTTACTATCCTTCATCAGGATAAAAATATATTTGTGGGTCTTCGAGTATCTATTTTCACAAATACTGTGTTCCATATTCCATTTTTTTTTAATGTTAATCTCTTCATCATTTTTTACTCTCACTTCACTTAATCCTGAATGATAAATCCTGATAACAATAGTTGCAGTTATAAGGATGTAAATTGGTATTNTTTGTTTTTAAAAAAAAGCGCTTGATAAACTTGCCCCGCATGCCGAAGTTGCCCCGGTCTCCCCTATATATACTTTTAAAACAAACAAATGTAAAGTATACGTGAGGAAAAGAAACAATCGAAAGAAGATAAAATCTGATTCACAGAAACGACGAAGGTGAAGTTCAGTCAGAGAAAGTCTATATCCATTCCGGATCGATGAAACAGATTATATAAATGCCAAGTAGGAACCTATGAACCGGAGAAAGAAAAACAGGTTTGTAGAGAGGAGCAACGATTATGTCTAGAAACCATTGAAAATGACAGATAATTTCTAAGTAGATAATCTTTAACAATACATGAGACTATAGTTTATTAAATGGATTGGTCTAAGGGCAATTCAATAATATTTTCTCCTCGAAATAAGGAAGCATTATACGGAAGCAGATGTTTCTGATTTTGTCTTATTAAGTTTAATTTGAACAATTTTTTATACATTTATTAATGCTGAATATTGAAACTGCTAATTTAATAATTTCTCGATGTCAAAGTTATCTGATGATCTAAATATGTTAACTGGCGCGACTTGCGCGTGGTCGCGTCGCTTTGCGCTTCTAGTATGTGGATCGTAAGTTTATCAAAATTCTTCAATTATCGTCCATAATATCAAAATTATTCAATAATTTTCACTATAAACTTATAGATATTTTAATACATTGAGTATATTGATGAAATTAATTAAATAATTATATTTGCAAACCTTTTATGCGAGTGAAGTGATGCGCCGATCGCTTTCAACGCGTCGCTAACCTTCTTCTAAAGCGATTATACGGTATAATATATATATAGAAAATGCATACGGATCATTTTTCATTTTTATTCTATTTATTTATATTTTGAATAAGAAAATGCCTGGAATCTACAACATTTTCTAGCTCCAGCGATGCGTTGCATCTCATCGCGCATTCCAGTTATACGCTGCGATCTTATTTTAATGATCTAATGCTTTAATTGTAATTAATAATATATCTTAATGAAAATTAAGAAAATTTTTATACTTTATAACATTTTCCAGGAGTTAAATTTATATATATGACGCAATATCGCTTGGATTTAAAACATTTTCGTACTTTTTAACCAATAAAAAGGGCATTTTAATGGCAATACCTAAAAGTATTGCATGCCACATTTGTAATGATTAATCTAACAACAAGGAAAAATTATTATTTTTTTAATACTAGGAATTCAAGCTTCACTTATAACACTTTAATGATAAATTTAAATAATACATTCCCTGTAATTTACTACGAAAATGTTACACTACAAGTTGCAGTATTAAACACCCGAAGAGTTGAAAACTTCCGATCGGGTTATAATCTACTCGAACAGGTTTTGTAATTACGAAATATCAATTTTTCTTCTACTAAATCTAATTATAATAATACGTCACTTAACATTAACAAAAGTATCGATTTGCTTGAACAGTTCAAGCATCCAATGCTTGAACTGTTCAAGCAAATCGATGAACGAATTTCGAGTAACGTAGATTTTATATTTTATTGTTTATTTAATCATAAACCAGTTTAGGTTATAATCTACTCGAACAGGTTTTGTAATTACGAAATATCAATTTTTCTTCTACTAAATCTAATTATAATAATACGTCACTTAACATTAACAAAAGTATCGATTTGCTTGAACAGTTCAAGCATCCAATGCTTGAACTGTTCAAGCAAATCGATGAACGAATTTCGAGTAACGTAGATTTTATATTTTATTGTTTATTTAATCATAAACCAGTTTAGGAACACAAACCTTTAAATATATATATTTATTATTATTTTTTTTTAATTTTAAATATTATATTTATCCACTTTAAGTATTAAATATCAAGACCAGATTTGATTTAACTGAGCATAAAATCTCTATAAGTCACCACTAAAACTGGATTTTTTTTTAATATAAAAATATAAAATATTAAATAAATACATATATACATATATATATAACCGTTTTATAAGATTTTTAGAGCTTAAAAAATTAAAATTTTTATCAAAATATTTGTATTATTTTTTTAATAATTGAGCTATTTTATAAGGAATTTAATTAAATTAATTTTTGCAGAAAAATCTGAAAAATTATGGCTTTAGTCTATCTTTAAATAAATAAAAGAAAGAGAAAAGTAAATAGAAAAAAAATTCTCCAAGGTCAAAGGAGCTTAATTCTTTGCGTGCTTTAGAATTATATCCATTGATATACATTTATTTCTTGCAAAGTTATTAATAACTTGATGTTATTCTTTGCATAGATAAAGGTGATTCATAAAGCTAATATATAAATTTTTTTTTTCTAAAAACTTTTTTATATAAACATTTAACTAAAAATATTAAAATTAACCCATTCACTAATAAGGAAAAATTCATAAAAATACCTTAACATTATTCAATCAAGGAAATGCAAAGATTTCCACATGTAATTAAAGTAAAATCGGTAATTGAAAGCAAGTTTTTGTTTTACTGAATTAAAATTTAATGTTTATAAACTTTAAAAAAGCGTAAAACTATTTTTATTGGTGTTAAAAAATAACCTTTAAAGTAATAAAATATGACGAGTGAGCGTTAAAATTGACGAGGTTTTTAATGTTAAAACTTCGAAGTAAATCTGTTACTTACATCATGGAAATCGGACATGTCCGCAGAGGGTGCACCAGTACGATATCCAGTACCAATTTGGTCCCCAGTTTGGGGTAAAAGTACAGCTGTGCTAATTGACATAAATGAAGGACGGAAGATAAAAATCCAAAAAATTTTGGAGGAAGAATTTTGCTCAGAATAACTCGAACGGTTGACTTCACACGATATACACAAAAGTAAGATATCCCATACACAGCACAGGCCACCTGTTCCGTTCTACCTTCTCGCACCTGTCTAACTGTCTAACGTACCTTCTTATCACCTGGTTTCGTCCTGGTACCTCACACGTCATGCCCTCTAGTGGACGAATTTGGAAGTTAACCCGATGCATATGTTGACGAATGAATTCTGAAGTCGACTCTAACTTGTAAGCTTAAAAACCGATTCGGATTTTTGACGTTAATTAAATATTTAATTTGAAATTTTAATAAAAAAAATGTCCGAAACTAAAGAAAACATTGTTAATTCAAATTAAGACAGATTTTTTATATTTTTTTAATAAAAGTAATCCTGTTTAATTGACTTGTTTAAGGGACTTTTGTGTTAAGGATTTGGTATGGAATCTTTTCTAGTTTTATGTTTATTTGAAAGGATAATAATAAAATAAAGATTATTCTTAATGATGTAATTTTTTGAAAATGAAACACTTTCCTTATTTAGAAAATTTTTAAATATATGAAATATATTTTAAAAACAATGAAAGTTGTATGGAGGAAAGTGGAGAAAGAAAACAATATGCCGTGTTTATTAAAAAATAAAAATATATATTCTTATTTTAACTTATTAATAATTTTAAAAATATATTTGTAAGACGATTTTTTTTAACATTATTAAAAAGGATTGTAATTTTTTATTAATTTAAAAGTATAACAATAGTCACTTTTTAACAACGGCCACCTCAAAACTGCGGCCGTTTTATTAGGAACTTTTCCCTCTAAAAAAATTCATGCAAAATAACCTGTAAACAAAGGCCACCTCCGAACAACGGCTATTTTTTTTTAAATTCTTTTCAATAGCTGTTGTTCAAAGGTTGACTGTGTAAAGTTATTATGCCTATTAATTTATAAAATTAAGTTGTTTAAACCCTAAAAATATTTAAAAATTTTATTTTAAAATCTTATTTTTTAAAATAATTTCAAAAATACTTTTTATACATAATAAAATCTATATTTTTCTGCTTGGTTTTATAAAAAAATAAATTTTTTAATATAAAATTTCGATTAAACTTTCAATTTTTTCTTGTAAAATTGATTTAAAATGTATCAAAATGGAATTTATTTAAAATTTTTTAGAGAAATAAATAAATAAAAATTGTAATTCAGTATAATAAAAAGTTTTATATTGTATATAAAACAAAGATTATTTATTTATTTATTTAGTATTTTCAGAAGGGATTTAGTGGAAAAATCTTTGAAAAATGCCCATAAAACTTTAAAAATTATAAAATACTTTTATAAAATAAATATTTTAAACTATAAAGCCCAACAGAGCATCAAAAAATGGGCTTAGAAGACCGTTTTTTTTCATCTCTTATTGTTATAGAAAACAATAAGAGATCAAAAAATAATTTTAAATAATAAATAAAAATAATTAAATTATAAAGAATAGAAATGAAAAAAACTTTTCCTAATAAACTTATTAAAGAATAAAAAAAAATTAAAAAATAAATTTAAATAAAGAGAGGAAAGTTGAACTAATTACTTGCATTTGAATGTAGAAGAAATTCGTTTTTAGAAGAATAAGAATAAAAAATAAAAAATAAACGAATTCTCTTACGTAATGAAAGCAAATTATATATATATATATATATACACGTATATAAAAATAAGCAATAAAACATGCACGTGGCACTTTAAATAGAAAATTCATTCGTGTTCGACGTTTCTAAAAATACAAATAAATTCTACAACACGTGAAAGAATTAACTCGAAATAAACCCTTAAAAAAAGAACTCGTTTCTACTTCTACTTTAATTATTATGCAGTAAAATATAAACAAATATATAAAAAAATTAGCATAAAACTTGAAAAGTATTTTTAAAAAAACTCGACTTTTACTTTATGTTCAGTAGTCGTTGAATGATTTGAATGAAGTAATCAGAGCGTTCAGTTACTGACCTCATCAACATAACTTAATAATATTGTCCCGAAAACGAAAAATGGTCAGTGTTATCTCTATAGAGTATACAGATAACTTTTACTTTAATAAGGTTAAGTATGATAATTAAAACAATTATCTATTCTTAATAAAGAAACGAGGACATGATAGAATTTCACTTTTAACCACAATTTATCCTCCCCCTTATATTTTTTTTTCACTGTACAATTTGTATAGCTAAATATGGAATTTCTTTAAGGATATATATATTGATAGAACATATAAGGGAATTTATTATAATTCTTATTGTTTAAATATAATTTATTATTTTATTAATATAATAGTTCAGTAGAACAGTTTAGTAATAAATATAACGGGTTATGTTAAAATATTAACATTTATAAGTAGGATAATCATTGGTAGGTCAGTTAATAAACTTAACTCCGAAATTTTTATGTTGTGCAATGTTTAAATTCGTGATAAAGTATAGGGGTATATACATATAAATATGCTTAGATTCGTGTTATTATATAACTTACAATTAGGCCTATGTTTAAGCTTATATAACTATGTTTAAACTTTGGTAAGTAACCTCTAAAATTGTCTTTAAATCTGTGATAATTAACCCCTATAACTATGTTTAAATGTGTAATAATTAAACCCCATAATTATATAAATTTATTTAAACTCGTGATAATTAACTATCATAATCGTGATTAAATTCGTGTTAAGTAACCCCCTGAAACTATAGTAAAAATCGTGATAATTAGACCCCTATAACTTTGTATGCATGATAATTAACCTCTATAACTATATTTAAATTCCGATAAGTCACTTTTTACTTATGTTTTATGGTATGCATAATATATTTCATCCTATTTTAAGTTAATTTAAATAAAGTTATTAAAAAAAGAACTTGTATATAAGAAATTATATACCTTCTAGCAAGCTCGTTAACTTTAGTAAAAGAATATATTTATATTTATATATATTTTAAATTGTATTCTGTTTCGTCAGAACATTATAGTAAATGGAGCAGAACACAGATATTAAGTTTAATTTGGTTACATTATATTATCTTTGACTCTATTGGGCATCTACATGGCCTCCAGATATTATATATATTTTTTGACCACGATAATTTGGACCAACAATCAGACAATCGAATTATTTCCGGTTATTTTGAATGCTGGACATTAAAAAATTCTGAAAACTTATTCATTAATATTCAATTTTTTTTAATGTGATTTATTTATCGTTAATGCTGTAAATTATATATATTTAGTAGGAAAGAGTTACGATAGCAATTTTTTTTTCTGATAATTTCGTTCTAAAAATTGCCTTTTTATATATTTATTTTTGTAAATTTTTTGAATTTTTCCGACGTTTCAATCGATATTTTTCTTAAAATGCTACGGTAGATTCAATTATAACTGTAAACTGAAGCTCTAAATAACTTAAATATATTTTATTAATTTTAATTAATTAGTTGACTTTTTTACACTTTAAAATACTTACAATTCTATGTACCAATTAATAAGTGCGCTATTTTTTATGATAATTTAACTAATTAATCGATTTTCTCGAGTTTATTCTAAATTATTATCTAAATATGGCTCTATACACAGGTATAACAAGGTGTGCATTAACAGGCGCAACCTTCTCTAAATAATATTTCGAGTATTAACAATCGTACAATCTAGTAATTATTCTTGAATATAGGTCTAGATATTGTTAACAAGTTATAAAAAATTCTTTAATAACCCGCTAAACATTATTTTTTTATTTTTTTATTTTTACGCATTCAATATTTATCGGAGCGCCAATTCTACCCTGTTATACAAGAGTTATAATTGCAAAATTATATGAAAGAACCGCTTCTAATTATAATTACAGTATATAGAATTGTCCAAGGTCAGTGTCAACTTATACAAATCTTTTTGTATAAAGTAATTATAATCAAAAATAACCGTTAATAGGAGACAGTTATACAACATTTGTACGAGTTTTCTATTGTAAATAATAACTAAAACTTGATCTCCAAGGTTCAGTAACGTGAGAAAATCCAACATTTTCCGATATTGTCCTTCGCATTTTTCCAAAAAATGCGAAAGAGATAATATAGATCACACAGGAAGTATATACAACGCATGACCGGAAATGATTTAGAGATGACATTTAGCAAGTGCATGACCATGAGATCGCGTGGTTTTTGTTAGATATTTATTTTAAAAAATTACAAATAAAATAAAATAAAATAAAATAAAACTTCAACGAAATGATAAAGATTGAATGGAAACAAGCAAGTAAATTTTATGTGCTTGTCAATATATATATGTATATATAAAAAAACGAAACAAGAAATAAAGTTGTTTGCTAATCGTGAATAAAATAGCAGAATAAGAACTATCTAACTATTCACATCACGCAAGAAATAGCTATCAACAATAAAATACATCTACAACTAAGAATAATCGTGTGGAGAATATCAATTACTCATTAAACAATTTATTATACGAAAAACAATGTTAACTTATGAAATTTTTATATTATTTCGTTCAGAAATTGATATTTTACTTTATAAAATATTTAAAATACTATTCAGTATATAAATTCATAACATACATCAGAGTATAAAGCGCTACATAACGTAGTCAGAAAGTATAAAATATTATTAAATCTTGCTTGAAATCCGATGATATTTCGTGCTATTTTTTAAGTATATAATTAATTATAATTAATTTAAATGTCGTGAAAATAATTACCAAAGATGCTAGTTACGTAGAAGTGCGAGTTATGCGAGCTGTGGGTGCGAACAATTTTGTCAATATGAAAATAAAGCCTTTGTCACCACACCATGTAACAATGACAGGCAATTTGTTAACTGTTTTCTCATTAAATAGTCAACTGCCTGGGGAAGTGGGTCGATAAGTTTAGATCTAGTGGCTCTAGGGTGATAGATACTATCCTAGTTAATCTGATAAACGGTTACATTCTTAATTTTAATAGAAACATAACTAAATTTACGTATAAAAACAAGTTGATTCTTTACCACTACTGATTAATAAGTATAAGAGTAAGTAAACAGCGCGGTCAGTTTTTTAGATTCTTTTCGTTCTGTTAGATCATGTGATACATCAAAAAAAATTAAGAGGAGACGAACTTATAACTCGATAAACTTATCGAGTGCCTAATATAAAAAAAGCCAGCTATTTCCTTTGTTATAAAGCTGTCATTCCATTGTTGATAGTGTGACTTATGACTCTGTTGTGGACAATGAGTCACCACTGGAAGGAACTTGTGATTCATCTACTGTATCTCTCACTCTATGTCATACTCCCTTCAAAGCACCTGTGCTATGAATTATACAAATTTATTAGTTACAACAACATACCAGTTGTATAAATATCGACCATTTTCCTTATAGAATTGAATATTTTTGGATCATCTAAGATAAGGATTGTGTAGGAATATTGAAATATTTTATAACATCTTTCTGGTTGATGTGCAATAGCATTATCGTTTTCATAAAATTTCAGGAGGGGGTTCATTATCGCATGCATCAGTGAAGCTAGACTGTTCAGGAAGTGTATTAAGGCGAAACGAGAAATGATCTTTAACCCAACTTGGGATTATTATCTGAAAAAGGAAAGAAACATCCTTTTCAGAACAGTTATGATATCAAAGTTAGGAACCATTCGAGCGTTAAGATAAATTCTTTTGTTTTATATACTTTTATATACTAATATTTTATAGAAATATAAATTATATATACTTAAATTTACTCCAGATTATCTTGCATAATTATGAATCTTTACATGCATCATCCCAATTTATTCTTCTATTTTATTTCTTTATTATTAAATTCAGTTATTATTTTTTCTGTCCCTGTCTACTAGAAGGAAGTTTGGTAATTTTATCATGAATATTCATATTTTTATTTATAGAATTTTATGAAAGTATCGGTCATTTTTTTTCTTTTTAGTTGTGAAATGTTCTCTACAGCGCGCGTGTCCGTCGCGTCGCGTCGCTTGCTCTGATTAACATTTTTTTTTAAAGTTTATTATCATTAAAGTAAATTATTAAAATATTTACTTACTTTTAACAGAAATTATCTAGTATTTAACCTGAATTCGAAATATGTAAAGTATTTGGAGTGCGTTGTATCATCGCGTTGCGCGTGGGTTTTGGGTTTTTATAACTGGCGCGCCCGATGCGTTGATACAACGCACGCGATTAATCAATACTATTAGCATTTTATCCGCTTCTTTATCCATGTTAAAACATACAAATATTTACTTTTTATATCTTAATAGAAAATATCTTAATAATTAAAATTGCGATCAATAATGGTTACTCAACGCACTACTCATTCGACGCGACGCGATGCGACACGGCGCGCGCTCATCTTCTCATATATAAAAAAAAAAAAAACAGCCTTTAAAATAATTTTATAAACAGAAAAATAATTAAGGAGCAAATTAAATTTTATTTATTTATTTTTTCTTCATTAACGAAGAGAAGTAACATCATTTTCTAGATTTAATCCAATAAAATGAAGGGGGAAAATACTTTTTTCCAAAAAAATGTAATTGCTGATAATTATAATCACCTTAAAATTTAAAAAATCCTCAACGTTTAGGAATAAAAAATAAAAAACTAAATAAATCGTTAGCACGAAAGCTTAAGTAGTATCATAACCGAAAATTATCAAGACCTTCACCTGGGTATTACCTGTGCACATATTCACGTGGGCAGGTGAACCAAACAGAAACGTCACGATAGTCACGCATAAAGAGTGTTTGTGTCACGCAGTAGCGAATTCTATCACTACCAGTCTTTCAGTGCAGCCCAATTATCGGACATCATATGTCAGAATATAACTCACGAAACACCTTGAATGTTCCAGGACCATTAGCAGAGAAGAATAAGAGCTACACAACTTTGTCTCCTAAAAATTTATTCCGTGACGTAAGAAATTGTTTTATTAGAAAGACATTTATTTATACATTTTATACACATCTAAGAAATTTTTAAGGCTAATAAAAGTAGAGTTTTTTTTTAGAAAAAAGTAAAAAAAAATCTCCTGTTCTAAGAGATGCTTTAATGATACATAATATCTACTAACTACTGTATTTACTCTTCTAAAAATTCATTTCGTGACGTAAGAATTTATATTTTATTAAAAAGACATTTATTTATGTATTTTATATACTTCTAAGCCTTAACTGTTAAGTCTAAAGAAAGTGGAGATTTATAGAAAAATATTCAAAATTCGACTGTTGTAAGAGATGCTTCTACAGGATTTTCTCAATTAAAAATTCATTTCGTGACGTAATAAATTATGTTTTTACTAGGAAAACATTTATATACACTTAAAAACATATAAATCCAGTAGAAACGAAGTTTTATTTGAGTTTTTTAAATAAAAAAATCAACGAAATTCCAACTGCTCTAACTCATTTTCAAGTACGAAGCGTTTTAACGTGAATACACCATTCTAGACGAGATTTTTTTTTTAGAATTTTTATGTAACAGGAGCTAATCTGCATTAGTAAAACATTGTTACTATGGTAACGAATACAGAAAGGGAGAATCTCTTCCATTTTAATTACGTTAATGGAAGTACAATCATTTCCCACATTACTCGGATATTATGGAAATTGATCAAACATAAAACTTTGACAATGTCAAAACAAATTAAAAATATAAGAAGTAAAAGACAATTTTTAATTTAAATTCTGAATAAATAAAAGCGGGAATAAATAAAATAGATTTATTTGATATATTACTAATTTAAATAACAACATTGTAAACAAACGATTTTTATTTAAATATTCCAAATGGATGTTTGGTATCATAGCAACAGACGTTTTAAGTTTGTTTCGTAGCAACCGGATAGATAGCGATAGGACGCCATCTATTGCCATTTAACCATACTATTATTCAATAATTCTTTTGTGTTTTAACCTAAGGGGAAGGATGATAATTGCATCTGAAGAATGTAACATCTAACTCATTAGAGATGATGCTTAAGTTATTTAAAATATTGTAAGAGTAAATAATATGGCATAATGTTTCTTCCTTGCAGTTTTGTTTTTTCTTTATAAGAAATAAAAACCTCCAAACTTAGTTTAAAAAAAATTATTATTATTTTTAATATTTTTTTTTCTAAGAAATAATTTATTTCTCGGTTCAATTGTTGAAGATTGTCAATGAGTTTTTTTTTTTATTTTTTTTTTATTTTTTGGTCCCCTCCAGCTTTGAATAGAAATAGAAAATTGATGAACAGATAAACAAAAATTACATTCCAAAACTTTTTTTCTCGTTTATAATACGTCAATATGTTTTAAATTATGATTATGATAGAATATATCCCGCATTTAATTTATTTATTACACCATGTAAGCTTTTAACTATTCGTTGTATTAAAATGTACTTATTCTCCGTCTCGGAGGTTACCGGTAATTCGATAACGTTTTTGATCGATTACCGATAACGCTGTCGTAATTGAAATTCCGGTGGAACGAGACGAGTCGAAACGGGTGGCTTTTTCTCGTCCTTTTTAACATTTCGTGTGGAAATTTATTAATAAAAACTCATTCGGAAGATTTCTTTTTAACATATTTATTGTTTAAAAACGTCGAAGTCGAAAAGAAATTAATAAATTTCGAGATAATTTGAAGCATTATAAAGTTATCGGAGCGACGGTAACGTTATTGAAGGCAACCGTTTTTCCGGTTTAACCGTTTTTTCGGTGGTAGATTCGACAAAAGCGCCTTTTTATCCGAACGTAACGCAATTAATTTTGCTTTTGCTTTTCCTCTTCATTTTTTTTCCCTCTTCTTCTTCTTCTTCTTCGTTTTTTTTTCTTACTTTAATGACGTTCAATTATCGTTTTTGAAAAGTAGATTATTAATAACTTGTTTATAATTAAAGTTTTGGAAAATTTTCATAAACATAAAACGTCGAGTAAAGGAGAAGGAGGAGGTATTTTCTCCCCCCTTTTTTACCTTTTAAAAAAAATAATATATAAATATAATAATAAAAATAATGATGGGAGAACATAAAAAATTTATAACTTGCACCAACACAATAATGAAATGAGAATGTAAGGATTTTAACAATGATAATATAAAAGGGGGGAAAAAAGAATTTAATGTTATTTCTTTCATGAAGGTCGCTATGAAACTCACTTAAATTGTATTTCCAGGTATGGACGACAACATTTTCGCATTATTTGCCTCACTCATTTTATGACAGACGAAAAAGATAGTGAAAGAGATTGGGAAAACCGTTCTATTTCTTTGCCATAACACGCTGGTTGGTGGTTAGACACTCAATACTGTCTTTAGTTCTCTTTCTGTCGTGCAATAAATGGTTTATAGTGAGGCAATATGATTTCTATCTGCAGATATGGAGTCATTCTTTCGATTACGTACATGTCTAGTTCTCTTGTCTGATACCAGAGGGCGAATTGGAAGTGATTACTTTTCACTATTATTGTTTGTACAGGAAAAAAACTAACTCAGTCAAACATTTTTATTTACAAGCAGCGACAACAGATGCAGTTTTAAAGGATTTTTTTTTCTTCCTTTAAATATTATTTTAAATTTACAATTTTTAACTTTTCTTATCGGTTCTAATTTTATTATACGTAACTAATATATAAAATAAGATTTTTATAACGTTTTTAAACTGTTTTTTTACGGAATTTTTGTTGTATTTTTNTATATATATATATATATATACACGTATATAAAAATAAGCAATAAAACATGCACGTGGCACTTTAAATAGAAAATTCATTCGTGTTCGACGTTTCTAAAAATACAAATAAATTCTACAACACGTGAAAGAATTAACTCGAAATAAACCCTTAAAAAAAGAACTCGTTTCTACTTCTACTTTAATTATTATGCAGTAAAATATAAACAAATATATAAAAAAATTAGCATAAAACTTGAAAAGTATTTTTAAAAAAACTCGACTTTTACTTTATGTTCAGTAGTCGTTGAATGATTTGAATGAAGTAATCAGAGCGTTCAGTTACTGACCTCATCAACATAACTTAATAATATTGTCCCGAAAACGAAAAATGGTCAGTGTTATCTCTATAGAGTATACAGATAACTTTTACTTTAATAAGGTTAAGTATGATAATTAAAACAATTATCTATTCTTAATAAAGAAACGAGGACATGATAGAATTTCACTTTTAACCACAATTTATCCTCCCCCTTATATTTTTTTTTCACTGTACAATTTGTATAGCTAAATATGGAATTTCTTTAAGGATATATATATTGATAGAACATATAAGGGAATTTATTATAATTCTTATTGTTTAAATATAATTTATTATTTTATTAATATAATAGTTCAGTAGAACAGTTTAGTAATAAATATAACGGGTTATGTTAAAATATTAACATTTATAAGTAGGATAATCATTGGTAGGTCAGTTAATAAACTTAACTCCGAAATTTTTATGTTGTGCAATGTTTAAATTCGTGATAAAGTATAGGGGTATATACATATAAATATGCTTAGATTCGTGTTATTATATAACTTACAATTAGGCCTATGTTTAAGCTTATATAACTATGTTTAAACTTTGGTAAGTAACATCTAAAATTGTCTTTAAATCTGTGATAATTAACCCCTATAACTATGTTTAAATGTGTAATAATTAAACCCCATAATTATATAAATTTATTTAAACTCGTGATAATTAACTATCATAATCGTGATTAAATTCGTGTTAAGTAACCCCCTGAAACTATAGTAAAAATCGTGATAATTAGACCCCTATAACTTTGTATGCATGATAATTAACCTCTATAACTATATTTAAATTCCGATAAGTCACTTTTTACTTATGTTTTATGGTATGCATAATATATTTCATCCTATTTTAAGTTAATTTAAATAAAGTTATTAAAAAAAGAACTTGTATATAAGAAATTATATACCTTCTAGCAAGCTCGTTAACTTTAGTAAAAGAATATATTTATATTTATATATATTTTAAATTGTATTCTGTTTCGTCAGAACATTATAGTAAATGGAGCAGAACACAGATATTAAGTTTAATTTGGTTACATTATATTATCTTTGACTCTATTGGGCATCTACATGGCCTCCAGATATTATATATATTTTTTGACCACGATAATTTGGACCAACAATCAGACAATCGAATTATTTCCGGTTATTTTGAATGCTGGACATTAAAAAATTCTGAAAACTTATTCATTAATATTCAATTTTTTTTAATGTGATTTATTTATCGTTAATGCTGTAAATTATATATATTTAGTAGGAAAGAGTTACGATAGCAATTTTTTTTTCTGATAATTTCGTTCTAAAAATTGCCTTTTTATATATTTATTTTTGTAAATTTTTTGAATTTTTCCGACGTTTCAATCGATATTTTTCTTAAAATGCTACGGTAGATTCAATTATAACTGTAAACTGAAGCTCTAAATAACTTAAATATATTTTATTAATTTTAATTAATTAGTTGACTTTTTTACACTTTAAAATACTTACAATTCTATGTACCAATTAATAAGTGCGCTATTTTTTATGATAATTTAACTAATTAATCGATTTTCTCGAGTTTATTCTAAATTATTATCTAAATATGGCTCTATACACAGGTATAACAAGGTATGCATTAACAGGCGCAACCTTCTCTAAATAATATTTCGAGTATTAACAATCGTACAATCTAGTAATTATTCTTGAATATAGGTCTAGATATTGTTAACAAGTTATAAAAAATTCTTTAATAACCCGCTAAACATTATTTTTTTATTTTTTTATTTTTACGCATTCAATATTTATCGGAGCGCCAATTCTACCCTGTTATACAAGAGTTATAATTGCAAAATTATATGAAAGAACCGCTTCTAATTATAATTACAGTATATAGAATTGTCCAAGGTCAGTGTCAACTTATACAAATCTTTTTGTATAAAGTAATTATAATCAAAAATAACCGTTAATAGGAGACAGTTATACAACATTTGTACGAGTTTTCTATTGTAAATAATAACTAAAACTTGATCTCCAAGGTTCAGTAACGTGAGAAAATCCAACATTTTCCGATATTGTCCTTCGCATTTTTCCAAAAAATGCGAAAGAGATAATATAGATCACACAGGAAGTATATACAACGCATGACCGGAAATGATTTAGAGATGACATTTAGCAAGTGCATGACCATGAGATCGCGTGGTTTTTGTTAGATATTTATTTTAAAAAATTACAAATAAAATAAAATAAAATAAAATAAAACTTCAACGAAATGATAAAGATTGAATGGAAACAAGCAAGTAAATTTTATGTGCTTGTCAATATATATATGTATATATAAAAAAACGAAACAAGAAATAAAGTTGTTTGCTAATCGTGAATAAAATAGCAGAATAAGAACTATCTAACTATTCACATCACGCAAGAAATAGCTATCAACAATAAAATACATCTACAACTAAGAATAATCGTGTGGAGAATATCAATTACTCATTAAACAATTTATTATACGAAAAACAATGTTAACTTATGAAATTTTTATATTATTTCGTTCAGAAATTGATATTTTACTTTATAAAATATTTAAAATACTATTAAGTATATAAATTCATAACATACATCAGAGTATAAAGCGCTACATAACGTAGTCAGAAAGTATAAAATATTATTAAATCTTGCTTGAAATCCGATGATATTTCGTGCTATTTTTTAAGTATATAATTAATTATAATTAATTTAAATGTCGTGAAAATAATTACCAAAGATGCTAGTTACGTAGAAGTGCGAGTTATGCGAGCTGTGGGTGCGAACAATTTTGTCAATATGAAAATAAAGCCTTTGTCACCACACCATGTAACAATGACAGGCAATTTGTTAACTGTTTTCTCATTAAATAGTCAACTGCCTGGGGAAGTGGGTCGATAAGTTTAGATCTAGTGGCTCTAGGGTGATAGATACTATCCTAGTTAATCTGATAAACGGTTACATTCTTAATTTTAATAGAAACATAACTAAATTTACGTATAAAAACAAGTTGATTCTTTACCACTACTGATTAATAAGTATAAGAGTAAGTAAACAGCGCGGTCAGTTTTTTAGATTCTTTTCGTTCTGTTAGATCATGTGATACATCAAAAAAAATTAAGAGGAGACGAACTTATAACTCGATAAACTTATCGAGTGCCTAATATAAAAAAAGCCAGCTATTTCCTTTGTTATAAAGCTGTCATTCCATTGTTGATAGTGTGACTTATGACTCTGTTGTGGACAATGAGTCACCACTGGAAGGAACTTGTGATTCATCTACTGTATCTCTCACTCTATGTCATACTCCCTTCAAAGCACCTGTGCTATGAATTATACAAATTTATTAGTTACAACAACATACCAGTTGTATAAATATCGACCATTTTCCTTATAGAATTGAATATTTTTGGATCATCTAAGATAAGGATTGTGTAGGAATATTGAAATATTTTATAACATCTTTCTGGTTGATGTGCAATAGCATTATCGTTTTCATAAAATTTCAGGAGGGGGTTCATTATCGCATGCATCAGTGAAGCTAGACTGTTCAGGAAGTGTATTAAGGCGAAACGAGAAATGATCTTTAACCCAACTTGGGATTATTATCTGAAAAAGGAAAGAAACATCCTTTTCAGAACAGTTATGATATCAAAGTTAGGAACCATTCGAGCGTTAAGATAAATTCTTTTGTTTTATATACTTTTATATACTAATATTTTATAGAAATATAAATTATATATACTTAAATTTACTCCAGATTATCTTGCATAATTATGAATCTTTACATGCATCATCCCAATTTATTCTTCTATTTTATTTCTTTATTATTAAATTCAGTTATTATTTTTTCTGTCCCTGTCTACTAGAAGGAAGTTTGGTAATTTTATCATGAATATTCATATTTTTATTTATAGAATTTTATGAAAGTATCGGTCATTTTTTTTCTTTTTAGTTGTGAAATGTTCTCTACAGCGCGCGTGTCCGTCGCGTCGCGTCGCTTGCTCTGATTAACATTTTTTTTTAAAGTTTATTATCATTAAAGTAAATTATTAAAATATTTACTTACTTTTAACAGAAATTATCTAGTATTTAACCTGAATTCGAAATATGTAAAGTATTTGGAGTGCGTTGTATCATCGCGTTGCGCGTGGGTTTTGGGTTTTTATAACTGGCGCGCCCGATGCGTTGATACAACGCACGCGATTAATCAATACTATTAGCATTTTATCCGCTTCTTTATCCATGTTAAAACATACAAATATTTACTTTTTATATCTTAATAGAAAATATCTTAATAATTAAAATTGCGATCAATAATGGTTACTCAACGCACTACTCATTCGACGCGACGCGATGCGACACGGCGCGCGCTCATCTTCTCATATATCAAAAAAAAAAAACAAAACAGCCTTTAAAATAATTTTATAAACAGAAAAATAATTAAGGAGCAAATTAAATTTTATTTATTTATTTTTTCTTCATTAACGAAGAGAAGTAACATCATTTTCTAGATTTAATCCAATAAAATGAAGGGGGAAAATACTTTTTTCCAAAAAAAATGTAATTGCTGATAATTATAATCACCTTAAAATTTAAAAAAATCCTCAACGTTTAGGAATAAAAAATAAAAAACTAAATAAATCGTTAGCACGAAAGCTTAAGTAGTATCATAACCGAAAATTATCAAGACCTTCACCTGGGTATTACCTGTGCACATATTCACGTGGGCAGGTGAACCAAACAGAAACGTCACGATAGTCACGCATAAAGAGTGTTTGTGTCACGCAGTAGCGAATTCTATCACTACCAGTCTTTCAGTGCAGCCCAATTATCGGACATCATATGTCAGAATATAACTCACGAAACACCTTGAATGTTCCAGGACCATTAGCAGAGAAGAATAAGAGCTACACAACTTTGTCTCCTAAAAATTTATTCCGTGACGTAAGAAATTGTTTTATTAGAAAGACATTTATTTATACATTTTATACACATCTAAGAAATTTTTAAGGCTAATAAAAGTAGAGTTTTTTTTTAGAAAAAAGTAAAAAAAAATCTCCTGTTCTAAGAGATGCTTTAATGATACATAATATCTACTAACTACTGTATTTACTCTTCTAAAAATTCATTTCGTGACGTAAGAATTTATATTTTATTAAAAAGACATTTATTTATGTATTTTATATACTTCTAAGCCTTAACTGTTAAGTCTAAAGAAAGTGGAGATTTATAGAAAAATATTCAAAATTCGACTGTTGTAAGAGATGCTTCTACAGGATTTTCTCAATTAAAAATTCATTTCGTGACGTAATAAATTATGTTTTTACTAGGAAAACATTTATATACACTTAAAAACATATAAATCCAGTAGAAACGAAGTTTTATTTGAGTTTTTTAAATAAAAAAATCAACGAAATTCCAACTGCTCTAACTCATTTTCAAGTACGAAGCGTTTTAACGTGAATACACCATTCTAGACGAGATTTTTTTTTTAGAATTTTTATGTAACAGGAGCTAATCTGCATTAGTAAAACATTGTTACTATGGTAACGAATACAGAAAGGGAGAATCTCTTCCATTTTAATTACGTTAATGGAAGTACAATCATTTCCCACATTACTCGGATATTATGGAAATTGATCAAACATAAAACTTTGACAATGTCAAAACAAATTAAAAATATACAGTATATATATAAAATTTTATAATAGATAAAAAGAATGTTTTAGATAATAACTAAAATAATTAATAATATAGCTATCAACATGGCAGCTTATTATCTGATGTATTGTATTGTTTAAGGCCAATGACGTCAATACACGTGACTGGATGAAAATGAATATAATAAACGTCACTTCCGTGCAGATTACGAAATCAGATTATTAAACGTTTGTGAATTGTCACGATCTAATATGGTTCCTTCGCTTGATTTCGGCATCACGAGAATTTACGTGAAAGAAATATAAAAAGGTTATTTCGTGTATGGCCACTTCGATTTTTTTTTTAAAGTTGCACTGGATTTTTTTTCAAATGTCATTTATATGGCTTGATGTTTTCTTTTCTATGTTTTATTAATGAGTTTTACGAGCCGTTTTATGTGTATTTTTGATTTTTCCTTAATTTTTCTTAGAAAGATTATTTTTTGATTAATTTTTAGCCTTAAATGATGCAAAAATTATACTTTCCGATAAAAGTTTAATAAATCAAATTAAATTGTTTTTTTATGCAAATTACGCTTAATATATGATCTTAAAACTGGATAATATATAAAATAATGTATTTTCAGATTATATTTAAGTAAAAACAAGTATAAAAATATAAGATGAAAGTACAAGATAATGTGAAAATAAGAAGAAGGAAGTTTGGTAATTTTATCATGAATATTCATATTTTTATTTATAGAATTTTATGAAAGTATCGGTCATTTTTTTTCTTTTTAGTTGTGAAATGTTCTCTACAGCGCGCGTGTCCGTCGCGTCGCGTCGCTTGCTCTGATTAACATTTTTTTTTAAAGTTTATTATCATTAAAGTAAATTATTAAAATATTTACTTACTTTTAACAGAAATTATCTAGTATTTAACCTGAATTCGAAATATGTAAAGTATTTGGAGTGCGTTGTATCATCGCGTTGCGCGTGGGTTTTGGGTTTTTATAACTGGCGCGCCCGATGCGTTGATACAACGCACGCGATTAATCAATACTATTAGCATTTTATCCGCTTCTTTATCCATGTTAAAACATACAAATATTTACTTTTTATATCTTAATAGAAAATATCTTAATAATTAAAATTGCGATCAATAATGGTTACTCAACGCACTACTCATTCGACGCGACGCGATGCGACACGGCGCGCGCTCATCTTCTCATATATCAAAAAAAAAAAACAAAACAGCCTTTAAAANTGTAAAGTGGTTTTGGATAATGAACAGGATGATGCTACATCTGGGATTAAGTAGAATTAAGCTTATGGATCGTTATCCTTCTTACTTTCTTATGTTTAACGCGTCACCAGAGAAATTTTTATGTATTTTTAAAGGTTAATGTTAGAAATAATCGTAACTTGGTGCGATTTATCCACTTCTGATTCGAAGTTTGAAATTTAAAACAATGGCTATCTTATTTTCTCTATATTTCTCCGCTTCTCAATTTGATATTTAATAACTATAAGACTTATATTTTTAATTTTTATTTAAATTTTAAAGAGATAAACCAAAAGTAAAGCGTAAGTTCAGCATCTTATCGACGATAACGGCGGATATTCACTTGAATTCCGTAAGAGAAACAAACTAATTGAACAATAATAACTTATAATTCCGTACTTAAGAACTTAATTAATTTTAAAAATTAATCTAGTAATTGCTTCACCAACGTTTTAACTATGAATTTATATGCAGAATCTAAAATATATTTTTTTAATCTCTGGACGATTCCGCACAGAAATAAAACAGTTTCCCTCCGCATCCAAGAAGAAGAAGCGAATTTGTCGACTGAATTATTTAATAAATTGTATAAATATTTTAATGTATCAAAAAGAGTAACATCTTAAGAAATTTGATTAACCTCCTTTCACATTTAACTACATCTTCTAACTGCAAATGTTTATTAATTATTAAGATAATTTAAAAGAAAAATCGATTTATCTTCCGCTTTATTCTATAATTTAAGCGGGAGAAGTTGTTTTATAAATATGTTTCTTGATATAATTCAGTTCTCATCCCGTTTTCTGGCTCTTTTCTGTATTTAAGCCTAGGTTAGGATACGTGGAGAGAAGAGGAAGAGATCAAAAATGGAGTGAATTGGAAGAAGGATGATCTTTTTATCCGCTTGTTTTATTCAAATATAATCAATCTGTCAACCACTTAATGATAATGCGAGGTCAGAAGTAAAAGAAGTGAAGTGAAGGCGGTTGTCTGCAGGCTATAATTCCGAGAAACGTCTTACAGAAAAACACAATCAACTACTTAATGACGTGCAAACATCGAAGGGATCAGTCCAAAGACAATAATGGCGCTAACTAAGTCGGATTAATCTCGTTTAGTATACTCCAATAGCCGTTTGCATCTTCTCTTCTTTCTTTCGATTGTGATTTTAATATTTGTTTTCTGGCAAAACACGGCGGAAAGCTTCGACTAATTCTTTTCTTCTTCTTCTTCGTCATTTAATAGAAAATTATATTTAAAAAAAAGTTCTTAACAGCGGTGGAGAATGCAAACGGCTTCGTCTCCAGCTGTAAAAAGAAGCGAAAGAAACGTAAAACTTTGATTTTTAAGAATGAAAATAGTGTAAATTAAAGGATTAGATGGTGAAGATAATCCTCGGCTTTACTTTTTGCAGATTTTTCTTCAGTGATTCAATGGGAACGATGGTTATTGATACTTTCACCCATCGGTACGTGTAAAGAGTTATTATGGACAGTGTGGTTCATTGATACAACACTCGACTCGGTTTTTCTGACTTTAAGAGCTGTTAAAGATACCTTTCCGACTTTAAAAATTGTCAAGATGAAAGAAAACGCCGAAGAGTAGAGTAACATCATCATCATCCTATATTTTTCTTTGAATTTATTTTTGTAAAACATGATCAAGCATTAGCTCTTTACAGAGTAGCTTTTCGTTAATTAACTTAGTGGAAAAACCTCTGAATATCGCAACGTTTCTCGGGTGGTAAACACCTAAAATGATGATTCCGTATTCGAAAAAGTGTTAGTAACTTCTATGGCTAATAATAATAATAATTAAATGTAAAAAATTCGGTCTAGGGAATTTTGTTTTTAGTTTTTTTATGGTTGAACCTCGCACATACGTCACGCGGTCTTTACTTTGCGACATTTTAGACTCTCCTCCTCCGGTGAGAAATGACATCTCGTCAGGCATAACGTAACATGTTAAGGTACATCATCACTGTTATACCTGGGAGAACTTCTCGTTATAGTCGAAGCAAATGGTGCATCACCCACTAACTCTTGGTTTCAGGTGTACGATAACGACAAAGCTAGGTAATAAACATTTAGTATGATTAAAGATAATGTTCGATGCAATGTTCACAAACAGCCAACAAAGTTTTAATCGCAAATTCTCATTCATTCTGCAATGTCCATACCTAAAACACATTTTGACGTATTGGCATTGGGCGAGTTTCGATAATCACGTTTCTATTAATGATTCTGCATAGAAGAGAATGATGTTCCTCGATAATATTTGACAAAATTAGTCTCGAGATGATCACAATTTGGATATATATATATATTTTTTAAACAAAATAACATATTTTGGATATTGGATGACATTACTCATCAAAAATCTTAACGCAATATCGTATCAGTCGCGTAATTTCCTCTTTTTACTTACTTTTTAATGTTGTTTTTCCCGTCTATCCTTCATTAATGATTATCTGCGGTCTATTACTAGATTTACATTAGAATTTTAATTATTTTCTACCACAAATATGTGTTATAATAAATAGGAAGTGATGTGGAAATCTTCTAGAAAATCTTGATCCGAAGCCAAGAGAATGTACTTTTTTTAATCAAGTTCTCACCAAATAAATGTACGCTTCTTAATTTAAGAAGCAAATATATGCAAAAATTATATAAGAATTTTTATAAAAATTCTTAATTTGNATTTGTTTTTAAAAATATTTATTTAAAAATTAATTAAAGTTTAATTGAGTTTTAAAGTTATAATTTTTCAAAAAATTTAATTGTTTATAATGCGTATTTCCACAAAACGCGTCTGGAAAAGTTATGGCTTACGCGTCGTATTGTATAATGTAACCTAATCGATACCTTTTTATAATAATTTTTAAATATTTTTAAAAACAACAGACTATATCAATAGTAAATCATCCAAAATGTCATATACATTTTATAAGGTCTATAAAACCCATTTCCTGTACAAAACTGAATGGAATTCTATAGCACCGGATTCCAAACCCACAACAAACTCCATTGTACAGATAACAATCATCCATCCATATTCAATTTCTTCCATTCCCACGGGTGGTGACGTAATAATACTATGAATGAATATTTCTCTGTTTCGTCACCAATACGTAATTACTGTAATCGTCAAAGGTACCACTTAAAAGTAACCGCTAGAAGGTTCTTTATATTTTTGATCAGTGTTAAATTATAATGGTGCGTGCTTTAATGTATTGTTTTTTCGTCAGCCTGGTGACAAGGTGATTTAGATCCCGTAACAGGAAGTCCAACCATTTTTCGATAAGGTCATTTCCGGTATGACCTTTACCCAGTAATTCTGCTTAGTTTCGCTAGGAGTGGGAAATCAGGATGCGATCGAGGGGATGAGGGTCATTAAGGTCAAAGGACAGAGGAAGAGAATGGCGCATAAAATAAAAAAAAAAATGCCGTAATGTACAACCCATATTAATTTATGTTACGATTCGAAGGGCATCCTTCAACTGTTACCTGAACTAGAATGGTGATTTATTTTATAATCTTTTATAACCTTAATTGTCGAGGGTAATCTTTATAAAAAAGAAATTGAGTTATTTTTAGATATAATAGTTATTTTTTGTCGTTGATAAACACAAAAACAAACACGTGACTGACGTGAAAAAGCATTCACTCGTCTATTGGCGCTTTATCAGTCATCCCCTTCTTTATTCTTTTTGCTCTAATTAACATAACTATCGAGATTCATCGGAAATTTTTATAAAAATTCTTAATTTGTCTACCGAAAATCTGCAAGAATTATCTTCTTACCCCAGCCATTCAAAGTGGATTTTTGAGTTATCACGCGTGTAAAAAATATTGTTGATAGAGTAGCGTAAGTATAGATACAAGATAATGTTTAGCTGCTAGTACCAAAATACGCGAAAAATCCCCAAGGTGATGTGTAAAACTCACTTCGGTTGTAAGGAAAATAACATTTTATGAGTCTTTGGGAACATTTGGCAGCGATATCGTCGGCTGGTCCACTTCTTTCGATCCTCCTTTATGTTCGACTTAGAGATATAATGTGATGTTTTATTAATGTCGTGAGGATTTTAATTGTTCAGTTCTGTTTTAAAAATAGTATAATCTATAAAAGCTTTCGTCTACCCATCGAAAAGAATAGCTAAACGTTTAACAAACAACTATCTGGAAGTTTCGTAGCAAAGACAAAAGTGGAAAATAATTATCGCTCTTCAGCATTTTCTGCATCTCGGAGGAAATCCAACAGATAAATGCGGAGAGAGAAAGAGAGAAAGAGACGAAGCGAACGATTGAAACGTGTTTCTTATGCGATATAACAGACACACGAACGTCTGAATGGCTCGATTGTTTCGTTTCTTAAGAATACACCTGGAATTTAAAACGTGGATAATAATAATCTTTAACCGAAGCTAAGTCAAGGTTGCGAGATGTTGTCCTCTTCTCCTCCATCCAGACGATATGCATAGAAGGAACAGCTGTGAAACTGGCTGCTGAAATCCTCTTAGTAACTATGGCAACAGGTGCAGTGGGACATTGGGTCTCGTATCGGCATCAAGTCAGGCAGCGTTTTTCGTCACGGCTGAAAGATCCGCGAACATTAACACTCCCGAGTTGGGAATCAGATAGAAATTTCTCCCAAGCATCTCGTCCCTCGATAGTAATAAGGGTGTGAATTTAAAAGCTCCATCCCCTTTCTCTCGCAGGCTTCTTTAATTTCCTGTATCTGGTGCCTCTCCCTCTTCTTCTCCACTTTCTCCTACAGGAGTCCATCCATTAGAAAAGATCTCGCATTCCTTCGCTCCCATAATATACAACTAAAAATTTATCCCAAGGGTATAGAGAACAATCGTAAACCCTTCTCGAAAGGGCTCCTTTTAATATTTTCTTAATTCACTCCTTCTCATCTAAAGAAAGTGTTCCTGAGTTAAAAATTAAAGGCAAAAACACATCTCGCCATCTACTCCTTACAAAATTAAGGTCAATTCTGACTCGGGCAGTTCCGCAGCCATCTTAATTCTTAACATTTTTTCCTCTTTGACTCGTCTCTTAAATGGCGCCATTAAAGAGAACTTTGCCTCATTACAATATATCTCTTACAGATATTTATTTATTTTTTTTTCTGAGTAAACAAAACTTCTTTAACTAAAAATTTAATATAAAACTAGCAAAGAGAACACGGCGGATGGATAGAATCAAACAGTATTTATATTAACACTTGCTGTATATATTATCCGACTGCTGATTGGAGAGACGAAAGGAGCATAATTGGAATGTGACAGATGTTTATCGTATTAATACTTCTCTATCGAGTGCTTCCACTAATAACACGCTTGCTTCTACATTATCCGAACCAAATCCTTCCTATATAACTTTCTAATCCGTTGTAAATTTAAAATATNGCATTATCTTCATATAAAAAACCCCGTAGAAAATTTTTAAAAAATCGAAAATATTTAATTTAAATATAAATAAGAGTTTTTTGAGTAATTGTAGACACTTCTGAATAGTATTGAGTAAACAAAGCAAGAATAAGAAAAGAATGTTGCACTTTCTTCTCTAAAAAAAAGCGTCAAAGAAATGGAGAAGAAAGTCGAATTAAATTTAGTTTTATGTATTAACAATAATATATCCTAACAATAATTTTATGAGACAATATAGTTATTTAAAGAAAGCCGAAAAACAATTTTCGTAATTCATTTTCTATGCTTTAAAAATGTCGTGATATTAATTTTTTACACGCGGTTTACTTGTCATGCAATACGTACTCATCAAATAATAAATAAAAAAAAACGTTTATCACTACTTCTATTGTATTTTTTAATATGAAGAGTTTGTCTATTGTTCAACTTACAAAACGCTATTAATGTATTTTAGCAATACCAGTAGTGTGTGTGTGTGTACTATTGTTGCAGAATGATTAGCGTAGGCAAACATATATACAGCTGAACTCGGACCCCAAATGGGGTCAAGCGTGACACTTACCCGGGGCCAAATAATTAGTATGAGCTACCGACGTTATCACTATGGCAACTAAGGTAACGATACGGCATTCAAACATGGAGAATCGTGAGATAATTCGTACTGATAATGAATATCGCAACTGAACAAAATCGTTTCGTTTCTTGGTACCGAGAAAATAGAATAAAATAAAAATCTCATTAAATGAGATATTGTGGTTGAAATTGATTTTTATTAACATTCAAACGAAAGAATAATAATACAAAATAAAAAAATAAAAAAATCTTCTCACTCTCCACTTGGCTCCATCTTTTGATAAAAAACTTAACTATATTATTACATAAATTATTATAGTGTTTTAATTAGTAAAACGTAGAAAATTCTGTACTTTAATTCGATTGTTGTGCCCTTTCTAGTTGTTTTTCAGTAGCGAGTTAACCCACATCAGCTAACCGCATCCGCATCCCCCCGGGCATTGAGTATGACTTGGCTTAAACGATGTTAAAGAGAAAACTTGGTTAATTATAAACATTTGCTATTACGTCATATGCTTTAATCATTTTATATTGTTACCTCATCTGGCATTGTTAAATTTCAGCAATGCAAGATGACGTAACAATAACAGATGTTTATCGGAAATGACGTTTTAGAATTTAAATTTTGCATTGTTATATAAACAATAACGTGGCATTTAATAATTTAAAATTTACATTTTACACATCATTTACGTTTATTATCTTACATTGTTACGTCATCTCAAATTAGAAATAAACGTTTAAATCTGATATAGCTTAATTATTAAATTGGTTTATTAATACTGACGTTTACTTCCCCAATTTAGAGTAAAGAAAAGCTGTGTAAACCCGAGTTTAAATTAGAAAATGGTAAATATACACACCTCAAAATATAAAATACGTTTATTTTTTTATACCCATCTTTTCTCATTCAATCAATAGCTAATGATATGTATAATTCATTGGGGTGTAAGTGAAATGAGTCATGTTAAAAGGATGAAAAAGGTTTAATATATCTATAATATTGAAATTAATTTATGCTTTAATTAATTCCACTTTTATCTAAAGTTAACACACAGAAAACATAACATCAGATTTCAAATCAAGTTTTATTTTTTCTATCTGAGAATTAGGTTATTTAGGAGCCGATTGTATGTCCTCGTTAGATCAAAGACCGCTATCGTAAAATTTTATGACGTCTTCACTCACCCTTACCTTACTATAAACCCTTTTTTTTTTAAAGGTCTATATCATGCCATCTTGTTACAAAAACCTTTTCCTCGTCTAAATATATAGTTTAAATGCAATAAACCTTCATCAAATACCTGTAAAAATATTTAAAATTGTTTATTATCTTAAACAAAAGTGAAATTTTTAGTCGAACTTATCTTAAAAAGTTATCAATAAAAATCAGCTGATTACTATAGCAACTGTTGCTATGTTATTGATTAATTTCGTTACCATGGTGACGTTTATTAAAATTAACATATTTTTGTTTGTTATATAGGCCGACGAATTCTCTGTCGCTATAGAAACGTATCAATTTCAACGTCGCTATGAAAACTGTTCTCATGGTAACGGTTTTCATAGCAACGTGGAAATTGATAAGCATCCGTTGCCAAGTGAAATTAAAATGTTTCCATAGCAACAACGATTTTTTAAATAAAGGAAAAAACGTCTATAATAAATTAACAGCTGCTTAATTTATTAAATAGATTGCGTCTTTACAACATTAACAAAATTATTTCATGTCGAAACCCTTGACCTAACGGCATTACTATCGTTTCGAATCTATTTTATTCCCAGAACTGAACCTTGAAGCCGAAGAAACAATGCATGGACATCGTCCAACCCGGAATAAGTAGAACCAGATAAGTGGACTCGTAATAAATTTTATGTCGAGTTAAGTTTAAATTCGTGATATAAAAACATTTAAACTTTTAATTAAAAATTCATAACCAGTTCCCGTTATATAAGGGCTAAATTTTTTCTCTCAAAACTTTTAATTTTATAGAAAAATTCTTTAAAAAAAAAAAATTAATCGAATGTTTTGCCTGGCGTGCCATCTGGCGGAGATGTTTGTAACTACGACAGAAAATAAAGTTTTGAGTTGGTAACATTAAACTGTTTCGGAGAATACCGCGACATCTAGTGTCGAATATTTGTATTATTAGAAAATTACAAAAAAACATGATTTTCAACTTTTTTTATTATCATCATCGCAAGAATTATCTGTTAGCATAAAAACAATATTCCAACTTATATATATTATTATATATATATATATACATACATAAAATATATATATGTATATATACTTAAAAAAAAACAAAAATTCCTGTACAAAAGTGGTAAGAAGAGGAAAGATAGGAGTTAGAAAAATGATTTTCTAAAAATTCTTAGAAAACGCGACCCATTATTTGCGCACCACTATTCTAGAGCAACCCAGTCACATAGTATAAGTAAGCGATTGATAACCGAGCACTCTTTCTTATTATAGGCAAATTCTTGTAAAAAATTGCAGAATAATCCTTAAATTTCTATTAAAGAAATTTTCATTTTTTTGAATTTATCATTCTATTTGATATTGCAAACATAACTGACGTCACTCAGTACCACGTGCTTAAGCGAGTGCGTTACCTAAAGAGGTGATGATATTCAAAGACATCGAATTACGTTACAAGAGTTAAGATTGGTTAATTGTAAACATCACGTTATTTACGTTAACGCATCATTAACGTAAATTTAACAATTCATCACCAGCCCAATAAATATTAACTCTTTACAAACAGAACAATTTTCTTTTTAACTTTTCTTTTCACGAAAAAAATTCTTTTCAATTATAATTATAATAATAATAATTTTTAAAAAGATAACAATGCGTTACGTTTGTTGATGATTATCTTAAAATTTTACAAAACTTTATGAATATATATTTATATATTTATATTTTTTTTTTGTATAACAGAATATAAATTAACCGTATACATTAATACCATAATCACCTATGAAACTTTTAAGAATTGCGGATTTTTTTTCGTTCTTAGTTTATAGATTTTCAAAATACTGGATGAAAAATGCCTACCTAACGTCTTGGCATATATTAAATAACGAGGTTCTTCAAAAAAGAAATGTTATTTATCATGTTTTTCTCGATACGTTTATGAGGTATTTGCAGCAATGAGTGAGAAGTTGTCGATCGGGTGCACCGTTACTTATGTTAATATCACGCGTGTATATGTCCATACCGTATTGTCCATCTTCTGGGAATGTTATGCGAAAGGTTACGATGTCGCCTTCGGTGTGGTGCGTGACGTAACGTGACAATTTCCTCTCTTCCACCCCGTTCTTATGTAAGGTGGCCATAAAATCGGTTAGATGTCGAGTTAAACGGAATTGTATCTCCATATCTCTTCCCGAAAAAACTAGCGTATCCGAGTGGGTGAGAGGCACCATGCCAAATAACCTGGTTGCTTTAGTTGGTCCCCATTCTCCGCTAGCACAATCGGGTAGTGGCACCATTACCGTTTGAAGATCCTTACAGGTTACTTTAAACTTGCAAACGCTCTTGAATTTCATGGGTTCTCCCGTCAGATATTCCCTTGGTGTGACTGCATTAGCGAATATATCGAGTAGAAGATCTCCGGGTGAGGGAGCGTGTACTCGAAAAGTCACTACGTGGCCCGCTACGGATTGCATGACGAACCTCTTTAAACTAACACCATCATGGTTATCCGAATCTGTGTGGTAAAATTTCAGATTGTAATGGAAGATCAAACTGGGTGCCATATTGGGTGGCATTCCGATTCGTACAGTAGCAGCTCCTGTACTGTCCGTGTATAGTACCGCAGTGACGTTTGAATCGGGAAAGTATAAGCCGTATCGAAAAAACAATGATCTCACAAAGGGCAATTCTTCAAATTCCTTAAGAGATAGAGGGTGCTCCAGCAACTGCCATTCGGGTGATTGTGGATAAAACTCGTATATGAACTCTTTAGGATCAGTTAGAAAGTAATGATCGTCGTATTCATATCTTAAACTATCTGATTTCCCTTTACTTCCGGGCTTGGGGACCTCCTTGGCATTTACCAAATGTCGAGCACCCCAATTGCATTGCACAAATCTCCAAGAACCAGCTAGGAAAACGGCATTCCACGAATTTCGAAACCGGCTGTCCTCAAAACGTATACCAGGTTGATAACCCGCACTTTTCGAATAACCTTTGATGACAACACAATGTAACCCGGTATAACTGAAAGTAAATATTACGTGAATGTGAGATATTTTGTAACTTTATCTTAAAATTCGTAAATTAAACCATATCTTAGCTCTTCTAACCTGCAAAGGCGCTTGAAAAGCACGTGATAGCTTTCTGTGCCATGCTTTATCCCTCGAAGAATTCCCATAGGAGTGTCAGCATTGACGTTATCATCAAACTGCATCGTATTTAAATTTTTAACTGTAATCCATCTAAACAGGGTCCTGAAAAAAGATACATATTAAAGCATACAGTAACTTATATTATTAAAAATATATATATATTTTTAAGATAAAATAAATGACCTAGCTTTCTCTACATCGGTAACGCAACTTTCTGTCAATTGGCGTACAAGATCAGTAAAAGATTGCTGATCTTCTTGAGCCACCTGTTATCAAGAAACCAGTCAAGATAGTTTTATAACCTATTTTTTTCATAAAATAGGGCATAGGGCATTATTAAATTCACTTACATTGATAGCAATTTGATCTAATTCCGCGAAGACGCTAGGATCACTGTAAATTTCAACTTTTGATACAACTGTTGGGATTGGTGGAGGAGGAAACAGAGGATAAGGAGCCAATTCGGTATTTTGATGGCCATTATTTTCGGGACTTTCGGTCTATAAAACGTGTAGTAATTTTGTATTTAAAGTGTTTAATCCCCACAAAATTTATTTTTAATTTTTTAATACTCACAGCAGTTAACTCTAATCTCTTGTTATTGATTAGATTGAGCATTTCAATGCTGTGTTTATCGACTAACTCAGCGGTTGCTGCTCTTTCTTGTTCTAACAATTTTCTCGTTAAACATTCTTTTTTCTTATCTAATTTAATAGTCATATTTCTTTCCAAATCGTCCTTTTCTTTCTGAAGACGGATGGTGAGAGCCTTCTCATCTTCACCAGATATTTTCTTCTTGTTAGTCTTTAATTCTTTATGAAATTTACTTGTTAATCTCTCAAGCTCTTTCTCCCATTCTTCCTGTAATTTAGATTATGATAATGATGATGATTACAAGCAATTAAAAATTAAATTAAACTAAATTAAAGAAAATTATCATTTTTACTTTAATTTCTTGGTTGATGTGGATTTCTTCTTCCGCTCTTTTCTGAGCAAATTGCTGATAAAGGGCATCCTCTTCTATTCTGTGTCTCATTTCTAAAGTTTTTTGCGTTTCCGGATCCTAAATTTTTATTTAATTTACTCGAATTACAGGACAATTTTTACCAATATTTTTAAAAATTAATACATTAAAAATGAATTTATATATTTATTTGTTTGATGATGATAATATTTTAAAATAATAAATAAATAAATAAAAATCTAGAATTGCATCACGCCTACATTCCAGTAGACTAGAATGAGGAAAAATAACTTAGAACCTGTTCATAAATTTTATAGAAAAATTAACAATTTTTGGCCATACTTCATAAATGTCGTGCCATCTAGTGAGGAAAATTATAATTTCTAAGAATTAATTTTTATTAAATTTTTAATAATTTATATTTGTCTTACTGGACAAGATTGGTCAGAATTACAAGGTTAGTATGGGATATAGTTAAGTCCTGTATATATACAAATATACATATGAGGATACAGGTTATCATAAATTGGGTCAGTGTGCCAAGATGAGATGGCTTCTATCCAAGAGGCCTACCTATATCGGTCATTGTCAACAAAGAGTCAACTATGTAACACAGAAATATTTGTAGATATATATTTTTTTCTTATTTTCTTGAATAATTTAACTTGTTTACGTACTTCGCTAATTCTAGAAGAAAATGAAATACTTTTCTAGTAAAAATTTAAGGCGAAAGAGGCGATATTATTACGAAATTTCTCGATTGTGGTGCGCGTTATACGACGAACGAACGCCTTCCTACCCCAAACTGCAAATTTAGTTTAGGCCAAAGACCTTGTTTATCGATCGGTCCTGGTCGATAGCCATGTCTTCAGTCGTAACTACTCACAAACCTACTCCTTCCGGGGAGGGAGGGAAAAATATTTTCGTAACATCCGGCATATTAAACATTTTATTAACGTTACGGCATTTCTAGTAACATCATCCGAGATTGTCTTCACCCCGAGCTGTACCCAATTGTTACCAGGTCACACAGAAATGGGATATGGGGCGTCGCGCAAGGCGAGTGTCACAAAGTTAAAGGTCAATAATTAACTGTTAAAACATTAGCATAACAACAAATACTAAACATTTTTGAAATATTTTATACTTTATATAATGTTGTTACGCTCAAATATTGATTATTATTTCGTTTTAAATAGAAATTTATGCATTTTTTAAAACTGGAAATAAATAAATTTAAATTTCGGGATTTCAGATGCACTCAGAATATTCTGCAGCATTATCCGCGTGATATTTCGCGCCCTTATCTTAAAATAATCTCTTTAGATCAGATTAAAAATAAAGTTCAAATGTATATCCTATATCAAAAGATATATAGACTCATCAGGATGCAATCTATACTTTATCACATCTCAATTTTTATACTGTTAATACATTGTCATGACAAAAAGTGTGATCCTGTGACGTCCCATTTATGAAGGGCCTGGGATGCAAAAGACAAGAAACCGGAACTGCCCTTATTATAGACAATAGGTTCTATCATAAGACATCTTATATACATTAACCCTCAGCTTAAATTTCACGCTCCGTGCATACAAAGGGCACAGTCGTGTCTCTATAAACATACCATGATATATTATACAAGTATAATTAATAATTAGATTAAGGGCCAGGTTTAAAATAAGCCCAAAGTTATGTTGTATTAGACCACATACATTAGAACTTGTGCTTTTAAGTGTTCTAATTTTAGTGTAGGAATTTTGTTAGGGCAGTTTGATTTAGAGTAGGTCAGAATATTTCATAAACCAGGCGCTAAAAAAATGTATAATAATTTAAATAATTTTTGTATAGCCTATATAATAGGATTTAAAACTTAAATTGTTCCTGTAAATATACAGGATTAGTTTGAGTTTAAATCAATAGAAAGTGTAAATATCTCTTGCCTCATTTAACGCTTTTAAAGTACAAAATGAGGTAAAAGACAGTAAAATTTTGGTTAAATTATTTTTAAAATTTCCGCGTGGTCGAATAAGGAAGGAATCTATTTATTCAACCGAGCGAAAAATTAGTAAATAAATTTGTTTTTATTAGCAAAATATAATCATTTTTAAAGCGAGATACTTTCAATCTTACAGAATCAAACGAAACAGAAAATAAATAAATAATGGAAAAAAAAAGAAATGCACTCACCAAATATTCATCGATTTTTCGTTCGTATCCATTACTCCTCCTCAACTTGGTAGCATTTAAACCATGTGCTATGTGTAAGGCGGTGGCATCGAATTTACCAGCCAAATTTTCTCGATGTCTGTTCTCTAGATCGCTGATTTTGGGAGAGGTCAAGGCACTTTTGATCCCGAGTGCCCCAGCATCGAACGTACCCTTACCAGAACCTCTAATCTGATCGTTGACCAGATGATTAGTTTTAGGTACGTTAAGAGCAGCTTTGATACCCACAGAGAATCCATCCAAATGTCCAGGTCCAGTTTTTGGAACGTGAACTTGACAATAAACCTCCTTGTCCTCTTGCGACTGCTGATTGTTGAAGTATGTACGCAGAGTTAGTTTCGTTCCACATATCAAACACTTGAAACATCCGTGGTGGAAGTACGTTAGATCCTTAAGAGGACCGACTTTATCCACCTGATAGACTATAGAGCCACATCTTAAACATGGTATCTCGTGAGCGTTCATTTTAGCCTTCTACTCTGATCGAATACACTGCAGCCATTTTGCCTTCAACCTGTTCCTGATGCCACGGAACGACTCTTTGCATGGCTAGCTGTGTGACGTCATCTACCTGTACCCCAGTCTAGATTCGATCGGGGAGACGTTTTCGCTCGTTCTTTTTGCATCGTCGGAATGAGGTAAACGTTTTATATATTTGATTTTGTTTTAATTTAAATTTCGTTCCCCTTTTTCCGTTTTTAAATTTAAAAATAAACAGAAAAAAAATTTACTCTTCCGGCTTTACGTCATCACCATAATTACCATTATTGAGACTAATTCTGACGTCACGTTCCCAATACAGACTAACAGATACGTGACGTCATTACTCCATAAAATTTAAATCCCGTTCTTTCCTTAGACTTCAATGAGATTTTAAGGAGAAGAAAAAAAATACTTTTTTCCTGTACAAATTTAGGAAACTTTAATTATAATTCGCGACTTAAATGGTGCACGAAACGAAACTTAAAAATAAAAATTTAACAGCTTAGTAATTTTAACATTAAACGATGCTTGAAAACTCATAAAATATTTATTGCGTGGAAGGATAAAAGTATTATATGGTGTCTGTATCTAGAGATGAGCTTCTCCTGTAAGTTAACTTCACTGCAAAGTTAAATTCTTTGATTATTCTCATAGCGGAAACTAAACTTTTACTCATCACGTTAAGGTTTATAGAGGTCAAAAAGTCATCATTAAAAATGCTAAACAATCGATATCTGATGATTAATACTGCTCCATGTTATTATTATCATGTTTTTTTTTTTTAATTTAAGAAAAGGGTCATTCACATGTCCTGATTCTTGTATGTGCAAAGGAATTTAACGTGTTCCTTTTAAGTCTCCACATTTCAAACAATGTTTATAGGTTAAATTGTCTGTCAGAAACATTGAATGAAGTTGAATAGGGGAGTAGAAACGGGTCAAGAAATTGTTTACATTAACAAAAGTAAAGGGAAAGAAAAATAAAAAAAATATATTTTAATTAAAAAAAATCATTGGACTAATTTTGTGTTTAAAAAAAAGGAGAAAAATGCATATTTTATAATTTGTTTTTTTTATGTGTAGCTTTATAATAAATATGTATGGTGATATTAAGATATTATTTATTTAAATTGGAGTAAAAGTTTTGATGTGTTGGTTGATTATTGTGGAAGTTGTGAATAATTTAATTTAATAATTTTAAATTTAACTACTTAAAATTATTTATTAATAAAATAATTGTCCTATAAGTATTAAAGAGATTCAAAATTATTATAAATTTGTTTGGATTTCAATATTTATTTAATTTGAATTTGTATTATACAGTTTTTAATGTTGTGATGTTATTTTTGCTTTTGTTGCATGTGATCGAATGATTGATAAATCAATTTGAATTTTATGGTTTTTTAATAACAACAATTACAACAATGAAATTTTATATATAAGCAACTTTATTCACATCAGTCAAGTCACACTACAGGTCTACATACAAGTCCACAGTGACATCTGACTGTTTTTCGAAGGCAAACAGGTTTGTAGTTCCCTCAGGTCGTGGGATACAATGATAAATCACAAATTTTTGAATGTTGTAGTTTGATACTTCTAGAAACCTGCTTGTCTCCCAATAAAAGCTTTGTTTTCTTTTTTTTTTATTTATTTATCGAGGGGGACAAAAGCTACAAAAAAAAAAATACTCTATAAGTTGGAAAGACATGTACACAACCTTGTAGACAGAATAAAATATTTTAGGCTCTTGGGATAGATAAACATATATTGATAATTGTCCCCCTTATTGGTCATTTAATAAATTTTTGCAAATTTCAAACATAAATGATTGTAACTGCTCCCAAACATATAACATATAATGACAGATTCCAAGATTTTTACAAATTGAGAAACAACAAAAAATGATGTCAGCATGCTCTTGAAATAATTCTTGGGAAATTAGCAAATGTGAGTGGCTGACCATTATTTTATTTTTCATCCTGAAAAATTTTTTAAATAGAATTATTTATTAAATATTTTATGAAATTATACTAATGATTGCATAATTTCATACCTTACATAGACTAGAATTACACTCAGACGTCCCCTTCCGTTAGAACATTTAACGAGAATGTTGCGGCACATTCATCTTTTCCATCAGATACCACTAAGGTGTACTGACCAATATTTGTGTCGATAGCATTAGGTATGGTAAGGGAACATTTTCGACCTTTGTGACTAAACTGATGGTGGGTACTACTTGTATCTATTGGGTTACCATCTTTCATCCAAGTTACTGCAGAAAGAAAATATTTATATATATAGATATAAAATTGATATGGTTGAAATAAAAATTAGTCTAACCTTTCTTAGCATCTTTTTCAGTTTCAGCTGAAAATGTCACTGATTGTCCTTTGTGAATTGTCACAGATTCAGGAAACTTTACAAAACCTGGTCCTTTAACTGGTTCATTGGGTACTATATAACAATACAAAAGTATTGTTTATGGTTTCAATAAAGAATATAATATAATAATTTTCAGTATGCTTGCATTAATAATTAAATGACCACATACCTGTTACAATTAATGTACAACTACTAAATGCATCTCCAACATCATTAAATGCCTCACAAGTATAAATTCCTCCATCTTCAGGAAAAATTTCTCCTATTATTAGTTTATAAGCATCTCCTTCTGTTTTATATTGGAAGTCGTTACTAGGTTTAATTTCTCTGTCATTATGAAGCCAAACCACATCAAATGTGTTTGGACCTGAAATATATAATTTTTCTGTTAAAAAATATTCTAGGGAACAAACAAAAAAAAAATTAAATCAAAAATATTTGACTAACATGTAATTGTGCATTGTAAAGTTACTGAATCCCCATCTTTAACTACCATACTCTTTAGATGTTGTGATATTCTTGGAGGCTTGAATCCAGCTTTTGAAGCAGCTTCCACTGGATCCATTGCTAAATTTTAAATTTATATGATTAATTTTCAAAACTTTTTAAGAATAATAATTAGAATAAATAATAAACATACGTAAAACAGTGAGTTTGCATTTTGTAGCGGCTGTTCCTAAAGAATTTGTTGCTCTGCATACATAATCACCATCGTCTTCTGGGAACACTTCACCAATACTAAGCATAGCCACATTATTTTTATACTTTAGATCTATTATATCTGATGAAAATAATTTCTATAAAAGAATACATAAATAATTAGTTTAAATAATACTGTATTTAATTATAATATTATTTAAAACTAAAAATACCTCTCCATTCTTTAACCATTCTACTTGAGGTTCAGGAATACCAGATACTACACATTTTAAAGTTAAAGATTCACCATCTTTAATTTTAGTGTCTTTCAATTGTTCTTTAAAGGATGGTGCAGTCATTTCAACATCATCTGGTACTAAATCAAAATTTGATAAACGTTTCAATTATATAAAATAATAATATTTTAGTAAATTGTTAATATTAATGTTACATACTTTCTAATTCTTTAGTAGCAGTTCTTGATCTCTGAGGACTTGATGGTTCTTTTTTAGAAGCTCCATATGGTTTTTGTGTTCTTTTAGTTGGAGTTTCTGGCCGAAGAGAGGTTCCGTAGGATCGTGCAGGAGAGGATCTCATAGCTCTAGAAGGAGAGTCTAACCTTAAACTTCTTGCAGGTGATGCTCTTGGAGATGGAGTATATCTTGTACTAAGATAGTCAGATCTACTAGAAATCTTAGTAGAACTATAAGATTGAGAGGATATTTTAGTTGATGAGTATGCAGATGAATAGCTAGACTGTTTGTGAGAAACATAGTCACTAGTGTGACTATATGCATGTGAAGAAGAATAATCTCGACTGTAAGTATCATAGGCATAAGGAGATGGTCTAGGTGAAGGAGATGGCGGAATGGGGCTGACAACAACTGGAGATTTTAAAGATGGTGGTCCTCGCCGATCTAAATAAAAATGGAATAATGTAATATAAATATGCTGTAATAAATTTAATAGTATTGTAAAGTCAGTTTAATTAACTTTGATTACAATTATGAAATCACCAGTGGAGATCCATATAGGACAGAGGAAACAATAATTTTGTACTGGCAATTTGTTCCTCTCCCAATGTATTTTTATTTTGAAAGCAATGAACATTATGATTAATATGAACATCTCCATACCATCCTTGCATTTCCAGCAAACACATTTATTAAGAACACACATGTTTTTGGTACGTTTCATAAACCTGCATTAGGTTTCCAATCTAGTTTCAATTTGATAATGTTCAAAATTGGAATGTTACTCAATAAGTAATGCTATTTAATTTTTTACAATATAGAACATCCCATATTTCTCATGCATTTGTATGAGAAATATGCATTTTTACCATAAGAATTGGTAATATTTTCCTTAATGTTTTTGATATCTTGTAGAAATAATAATCACAAATGCATGAGAAATATGGGATGTTCTGTGGTGTGACGAGTTAATGAGAACCACATTATATAATGTGAAATAGGTTTTTTCTTTCAAGAAAAAGAACACAACTCCAATTTTTGATAAAACCAAAAAGAAAAGGAAACTCAAAGTAAACGTCTTCTAAATATTAACACTGTAGTGAGTAATAAACCGTCACAAACAAACGAATACAACACTTATAAAAAAAAAAGGTTTTTTTTTGTGATGGTTTAGAAAAAAGGAAACTTTAATTAAAGCCCCCCAAAAAAAATAAAATAAAATAAACTACAGGTTGTTTTAGGATGCCAGTAGATTTCTATTCTGACAGATGGAAATAATCGTACAACCGAATAATACTATACATTCAACATCTTGGCTTACACTACACAACCAGGGAGGATTACTAAAACTAATCTTACACTAATATTAAACTATCACGAGTACAACTAACAAAAAGAAATTAAAACTAATATTAAGCTAAAGTAGGAGAATAAGGGACAGGAAAGGAAGTGTAGGAAATTGGAAAGAGGTACCCAGTATTGGTCTTTGAGGTCTTCGAAATTGGTCTCTTTTATAATGTCCTTAGCGAGGGTCATACAAAAATAAAAAAGGGAATTCTTTCTCTCCTAGTTCAATCACTTTTCAGCGATTTGGATTCAATAGTTCACAGTCAAATATCCTGAATCTATCACAAATATCCTTAGTCCATCTCTGAAACTCTTTGTCCCTTCTGTACGCTGCCAAAAATGCACCAGAAACTTGTCTCATCACCTTCTCACTTTCCGAATTCCATCTACCCTCTCCTTTCGTATCCATCCCCTAAGGGGTTGCACACCCTTTCTTTGTTCTAGGGGATTTTTTATGACAAAATAAGGAAAAGAATTTCGAAAAGGAACATTCCAGAGAAGAAAAACAATAGAACAAAGAAAAAGGAAGGGAAGAATAGAACATGGAAGTAATAATAAAACTATAAAATAAAAATAAAATATATATACAAATGTATGGCGTACAGCCACAATAAATAATACACTATGGATTATCACGTATTTCAAATATACAATAATGGTATCTATTTATTTCCAGTCAACTTAAATTACAGATCTCAAAACCATCCATAATATTCTACATTACCTTTTTAAAATACAGAATTTTAACCGTTTATTTCTCCTCATTAACAATGTTTGACGTATAGATCTAATTACATGTGCGAGTCCCGAAACTGGCCAGTTCACAATCTGTTTGAATCGTCTTATGTTGCTAATTAAAATTAACTTAAATTAAACTAAAACTAATGTTACTTAGGTTAGAGAAAGAAGATAGGAAGATTATGTTAGAAGGGGATCACTTTTCTTTGTCTAGTGAGTTGGGCAATTTGCGATGTCTATCACAGTTAATTGAGAGGATACAACCTGACCATGTGGACACCTTTCAATGAGATGAAATATCCATCTACAAATCTTCCTTTATATCTCGATAGTACCAGTTCTTTAACACAACTTCTCTGAATCTCTGTTGACTGAGTCTCCCTTGGGTTCCTTCCTCGTCGCCCTGCATCTCACTCCTTACCCCTTTCTTTTTCGACCCTCTCCCAACAAAAATCCTCTTACTCTATGACATAGGTTAAAAACCCCTTCAAGCCCAAAACTTGTCAGAAAATGCACATAGGTTGGGAGAGTTGAACAAGGAAAAATAGTGCGGGTTAATTATGTAGATAAAGAAATTACGGATAACTTAAAAGATTAATAAGATATATACATGATGGGATACACCACAGTTCTATATTGTAAAAAATTAAATAGCATTACTTATCGAGTAACATTCCAATTTTGAACATTATCAAATTGAAGCTAGATTGGAAACCTAATGCAGGTTTATGAAACATGCCATAAACATTTGTGTTCTTAATAAATGTGTTTGCTGGAAACGTAAGAATGGTGTGGAGATTTTCATATTTTTATTTTATACTATACAACAAAAATTGGAAGTAGAAACAAATACTGTACACAAGAGGTACACCTTATATTTATATATTCATTCAAAACC